>NC_138150.1:10689155-10696655 GCF_964199315.1 Orbicella franksi
GTGGGCTATTTAACCAGGGGCGTAGCCAGCCTTTGTGCATAGAGGGGTTCCTAATGTATATCACTTGCCCGATTGACAATCGAGCGCCGGAGGCACTCTTTACAAGGGCGGTCGGGGGCATGCTCCCCCGGAAAATTTTTGAAATTTGGGTCTTCAGAAATGGCGTTTCCTTGATTCTAAGCACAAATTTCCAATAATTTTAGCACCAAACATAGCTATTATTTCTAAGAGGGGATTGCAAATCTCACTTGCTGAAGAGATGGACCTTTATAGAATTAAAAATGGATAATAAAATAGTTGTTTACCATATTACATACTTCATCAAATGCTGTAGACTTTTGATTTACCGTTCACTCAGCTAGGATATCAGAAAGAAGGAGGCGCCGTGGATGCTTCCGTGCAAAAATGTCGACTGTTGCACCAATGTCAATTTGCCTACCATAATGGATGGTAGCGCAAGGCCAGACTCTCGCTCACTGGTCATGGTCGCCCTCAGATAAGTTTTCAGTCGGAGCAATGTGCTAAACGATCGCTCACATTCTGCAGAGGTAATTGGCAACGTACATAAGATGCGCAACAACTTATGTACGTTTGGAAAGAATTTATGGTTGCATTCTTCTAATGCCTGAACTGCACTGCTGGGTAGGTCTTGATCCGCGTTTAGCCACTTGCGCCGCCAACGGAAAAGTTCCACATAAAAAACCTGGGGTGATGGTAGGTCATCTGTATAGTACTGCAAAGCGGCTTGTACAGGGTTTTCTTCTCGAGAAACTAGTAAGGCTGGAAGTAGGCACAGGAGGGAAGACATCACAGCATCATTATTGGGGTCAAATTATGTGTCTATCTCAGAAATAAGATGATCCAACAGAGGAAATGTGAGCGCTCTTTTGTAGTAATCCTTCGGTGCTCCTGCTTCGACGTTGCTTCGGTGCTGTTGCCGATCAACAACGCGTGGCATAGATGGCAGTTTCCCCGAATTGATTTGCAAACAGCCGCTCATTTGACATACCTTCTAGCGCTCTTAGTATAGATGGTAAAAGCGCAAAGAAAACTTCATGTGCCTCATGCCTTTCAACCCACCGTGTTCGACACAAGCTGAGAAACGTTGTTTTGCTGGCCTCGAGGGCTTCTTTCTCAGTTACGGCAAGCAAAAACTTGCTACGCTTCGGTGAATACCTAAAAAAATTGCAAACTTCATTGAATGTTCCAAGCATGTTTCTGATAAAGGGGTTGATCACAGGACTGAACGATTGTGAGGTTTAGACAGTGAGCCCTGCAGTGTGTGTACACAGCCTTTGGAATTTTTTCCCGTATCAGTGCTTGTGTATCGCGCCTAGAGGATGACATATTAGACGCTCCAGCGTGCCCTTGTCCCCGCCAGTTTTTTATGTCTAAGTTCCACTGTGGTAGGGTATCCAGTATCGAGCTAGCGATCGCCTCCCCGGTTATCCTCTGCAGACTGTTGAATCCTAAAAATTCCTCGTGAATAATATCCATCACTGTCAACAAAACGTAGGACAAGTGATAGCCAATTTATGCACCCGTATAATATTGTAACCTGCGATAGAGCATGTGATGCCTTTTTAAATTGATTTTCTTTTGTTGTTCTTCAAAAACGAAAATCTCGTCTCGCGAAATTTCGAAAGGTGGGTTCCGATACTTTTTTCCTCTTGAAATAATATTCATTTTCATAACCCAAAAGAGGGGTTCCAGAACCTCTGGAACCCTCCCGTGGCTACGCCCCTGTTGACACTGTGAAAGTTTGCCTTAAACATAGGTTGCAAGGAATAAGTACGTTCCCGCAACACCTTACGTATTAAAACCAGTATATTACTCTCTTAAACTAATGTATTATCTCGGAACAGGGCTTATGATCACCCAGTATAAAGGCAAAATTAAAAACGTCAGTAACTTCTTCCAACATTAAAACAAACCTTGAGGTAGCTTGTTTATGCTCGTTACCCATCCGTTATCAGCAGAAATGAAAATCATGTTTCGTGCGATGCTAAGTTTTTGGTATCATTTGTTACTTTATATCAAGTATCTTATCACATTTGGGTCAAAGCTGATCACATTTTTCACTTTTCACCACTCATACTGTGTCAAAGGTTATTACATTTAAAACTGGCTTTCAGTATCACAATATGTTTCCTTTTTTGATATATCAGTCCTGTGGCCTAATCAGTGTAACAGGCTTGATTACTCGGCTTTAACGGTGTTTCATTTGATCTGCAACACATAAAGTAGTGATTTGTTTTCTCAGAACACCATTGCAGGTCGAATGGCTTATTTCCCTGCAGTTGGCCGTCTTGACTGTGGAAGTTCTTCTGTGGAACATCAAGGCTTTTGGCAACTGAATGGCTATGGACTTTTAGCAATTTATAAATCAGACTGGGACAGATTTGGTGGTGAGTGCAACTGATTAATTCAGGCGGAAAAAGAAAAAAACCTTTCAGGCCATCCTGGCGTTCCTGGTCTTTGAACATGCTCAAAGAAATAGGTTTGCACGTGCTAGTGCTTAGTCGCGTAGCTTAACATGTTAAATTCGTCATTTGAACGAGCAATTTAAATCCACATCACACTCTGATTGGCTTGCTTTGATCATGCGCATACAGGTTATCCTGCATCGACACCTGCACCCTCTCTTCACCCGTGTGGGTTTAACCCCTATATAGCGTGTGGAAGAGGGGAGATCAGGGACTGGACAAGGAAAATAACAAAGTGAAATGATCAAATTCTGAGTGCAGTCGAAGCTTCACTAAAAGACATCCCCCGTAGGTAGACATCTCCAGTGAGCTGCCACTCAGCCATGGTGCAAACTATGTACAGACACTAGTTTTTATAATCCAAACTTAATACAAGGCTGGCTCGCACTACTACAGAAGGGCTGGTTTACTGAGACCAATATTTCCTCTTACAAATAAGTCTTGTAGACCAGGGCTATGATGAAACAAAATACTACTTTCTCAACATACCTATATATACCCTAAGGAGAATCCCTCCTTAGAATACACTCTCTCCGGTCCCAAGTGTGTTCGCTTTCCGAAGGGTCCCCTATTTTTTCGTTTTTTTTTTTTATTTGGGAATGAACGTTTTCTTAGGAAATTTATCTTGAGTTAGTTTCAGTTCCCTTCACCGAATCCCTGACTTAACCTGGGTGTACTTCATGCATGCTGTAACGGAAAGTTCCATTTATCTCTTAAGCAAACATCTTGAAGTGTCTTCCTTGTAATGAATTCATTATTTTTTTTCTATCCATTTGTTCTAGTTCTGTTTGCTCTGTGTTTCCTTAGAAAGGAATAAAGTTTCCATTGGCTCTGCACCCCTTATTCTAACAATGACAATTATTCTAATTAACTGTTATCTTTTGATCGTTAGGAATGAATATTGAGGACTACAAATACAAGTGGGGCGGGGAAGACTGGGATCTACTAGATCGAGTGCTGATGTTACCCGTGGAAGTGGAACGAATGAAACATCCGGGTCTTTATCATCATTTTCACTCCAGAAATAGAAGCTGGAATTAGAGATTGATGGAAACTTGTACTTAGGTTCAATTTTATGAATACATTTGGCTCGACTCACCTGAAATACCAACAAGAGAGAAGCATTTGACCATAAACAAACAAACAAAATGGAAGTCCCAGATCAGAGAAATTGAGTACTTTCTTTTATTCTTTCTTGCATTTCTATACATTTATTTTCAGTGCACTAGCGTATGTAGCAGCAAATTGCATTTTGACAACCCTCTGACTGAGAAACACGACGAAATCTAAACATTCTGTACATTTTCGAGAGAAATCTCACGTGTTTCGGTTGAGAGCTCATCATCACCATGAAATCAGTGCCATCTTTGCCGCTTTCACTGCCATTCAGTGCCATGCTGCGAAGTCGTTTCATCAAGTGATATGATAAAGAACGAAGCATAAAGCTTCGCATCCATAATGGCGGTTGACACGAAACTTTGAAATTACGTCATGTAAGTAGTTGCGAAATGTTACATTTTGTGATGTCTTACATGAAGCAAAACAATAAACGTAAACAAACACACTTCAGTGCCATTCAATGCCATATTGATCTCGCTATCACTACGTCCGGCAATACCGCAAGGTCTCAGTTTTAATTTTGGCACAGTCCGGTTTGATTTTGATACGAGTCGCGAAGCGGCGAGAAAGAAAAACCTCTGGTTACTTTAGACTTGAATCTCATTTTCATTCAGACGCGAGGGTCAGGATCTGACCCTCCGTCTCGGATTGGCTGATATTTCTACAAACACGCAAATCAATATGATTGGTTCGTTTGATTGGTAATACCGAGGGGACGGTGGGGATATCTGTCACTGCACTTCTTGAGGTAAATTTTGCCTCTATACCAGGGAAGGAATTTGTTTGCAAAATACTTCAGTTCTCAGTTTATACACGTTCAAGATTTGCCTGTGTTCGACATAGATTATGTTTCTGACAGTGTCTTCGAAGAAATTTTGACTTCGGTACTCGAGAAGCGTTTTCCAGAGATTGAAAGTCTCACCGAACATCAAAAGAAAGCCTTGCTCGCAGTCATAAATCGCAAGGATGTGTTGTTCGCCATATACTGCCAACCGGACATGGAAAATCAATTATATTTCAGTTGCTCCCTGATGTCTGCAAATACCTGTACCTGTCAGGTTATTCATACCCTCATCATGCCACAATTTTGGTTGTGTGTCCTCTAAGTCTCTCGTGGATTCTCATATCCGCGAACTGCGAAACCGTGGCATTTCAGTGGCCACTTTGAGCAGCGAAGACAAGAAGCTTGTGCCTTTCTTTTCGGAAGTCCCGAGTCCTTCTTACAAAACGAGTAAGTGGAGAAACATGCTCCGTAGAAATGTTTAACAAGACAGAACCTTCGCGATCGTTGCGGATGAAGACATTAATTCTTGCAAACACCGTCGCGCGTTGACCCCGGCAAAGTAGGTCAAGTGATACCACTGTCCACCACCCGAGTGGAAACCATTAGCGGCTGATAAGCACGTGATTGCTAAGTTGCCATTGGTCCCTTTTGTAATTATCAATTTGACGCGTTTGACAGCTGGCGTCTGCATGAAAGTGAGATTCAAGTCCAAGGTAACCAGAGGTTTTTCTTTCTCGCCGCTTCGCGACTCGTGTTTTCACCGCTTCGCGGCTCTCTCGCAGCTCTCTCATGCGGAAAAAAGTCAAGAAAAACCTCTGGGACCAGGATAGAAACATGCTTTCTATTTTCTTAATTAGGTATTGATAAACTTGGTTAGCCTGTTGATACATAGTTTCGATCCTATGGTTATTTCTCATTTTGCTGTCTTCGTTGTCGATACTAGCTACATTTCGCATTTGATTTACTTCGGACGGTAATGTGGCCAACTACAATAACAGCTAGGATATGTAAGCTCAGCCTACCCAAATTCACAATTAACCAATCAGACACCGTACTGATATTCTGCGATATAAAGCCGCTGACCTGATATGGCCGGATTTTTTTCAAATTTGGGAACGGTAAATTCCAAATCACACCTTTTCATTTTTCTTCGGTGACAGATCTGGCTTGTTTGGTCTCGCTATGGGTAGTCTGGCCCCGGAGGAACTCCCATATGAAAAGGGCGGGGTTACTCGCCGGAAACTTTGAAAAGAACCCCTAAGCTATTAGAGGTACCAAGTTCCTGTTTTGTGGGCGTGGTTTGAAATTTTTTCACTCCTAAGAGATACCAGTTCTAAAACAACACATTAACTGACACTTTCATAATTTTTAATAGTGATAAAGACGATTGCTTTGAATACCTTCTACTCATAAAGTTGATTGTTAATTACTTCCAGTCATTCTTTTTTGGCTCAATACCCCAAACAGTACCGCGAAAGCTCCCGTTGTGAACCTTTTGACGCTGAACACCCCAAGAGGGACCAAAACTGCTTGAACCCTGAAAAGTACGACGAGCTTCCCGGTCCCCCCCCCCCCCCCCCCCCAGGGCTCTGGCTCTACAGCGTCTCACTTCACCTTAATTTTCTTGTTTTAATTGTTAGACTTGATCCAATGCTTTGCTTTTCAATATTTTAGTGTATCTCATATTTCAGTTTTTTATATAATCGTTGCGTATTTGAGAATCAGTTTCGATAGTTTTAATTTTTAACACGTCATCTTTTTTATTCTGTAAATAATATATATGAGAGCCATTGGTTTTTCAGTTATTACTGCTGTGTGCTACCCTCAATAAATAAAGTTGTTGATTATTCATTATCATTATCATTATCATTATCATTATCATTACAACATCAATACGAACCATGGTTCGACCACGGAGTGGCCTGAGGTGCCACCGAAGTGTACCAAAGAGTCAAAAATTCATCAAATCATTTTACTAAAATCCAGGTTAAATGGTCCACGCGCTCTAAATACAACGTCATTCAATATATGAGATCCCGTTGACCACCTGCAAACAAACAAAATTGAAGTCCCGGATCACGAAAATCGAACACTTTCTTCTATACAATCTTCTATACAAACACATAAGTCGAGGAAAAGGTTGTTGTTATTCATCGTGGTAGATGCAATAATAAAGTGTATTGTCGTTTGTCTCACGATGTAGTCACTTGAGATGTAGATCGCGACGTTTCGACTGCTTACTGCTAGTCTTCTTCAGGCGATAAGGTCGACTGATTGCACGGTATCATTTATATCACAAAGGTCGGCCGTGATTGGTGCATTTCGATCCTCCTATTGTTCCATCGTTCCGGCGAGTAGCTGTTCCCTCAGTGGTCCGCTGTTGTACCGTTCTCCTGTTGTTGTGTTTCTTGATCGTGGGCATCCATGCTTCAGGAATTTCAATTCCACTATCCCTGTTGATGTTATTAGGGTGAAGTCTTATGTGAATAGCTTCCTTGACCCTACGTGTGTACCAGTGAGGATCTCGTTCAACAAACTTGACCTCATTCCAGATAGGATAGTGGCCGGTCTCGTGGGTGTGTTCAGAAACGGCGGAGGTCTGGGTACGGGCGAGTCGTATATCCCTGTCGTGTTCTTTGATCCTCTCCTGTATAGGTCTCCCTGTTTCCCGATGTAGACTTTGCCGCACTCACAGGGAATCCTGTAGACAACACCATCTTGTTTAGCCGGGTTGACGGTGTCCTTCGGTCGCACTAAGTGTGACCGAAGTGTCGTGTCGGACTTGAAGACGGTGCGAATGCCCTGTTGTTCTAGGCAGCGGCGGAGAGACTCCGAAACTCCTTGACATACGTTAAAACGGCGGTGGATTTAAATTCCGCGACGGGCTCTCTTCTTGGGGTTGTTCGTGCCTTTGTGATGCTCTGTACAAAAGAGCATGGATATCCGTTGGAAACAAGTACAGATGACAGATGTTTCCTCTCTCCAGTGACTGCTGATGGTTTGGTCACGAGACGTTTAGCCCGGTCGTACAGACACTTCACAATACCGCGCTTTACTGACTGAGGGTGGTGTGAATCATACGCTAGGTACTGATCAGTATGTGTTGGTTTC
>NC_138150.1:10701655-10734155 GCF_964199315.1 Orbicella franksi
GCTATATTCTTAAGTCAGAACAAACGCAAAAACATAAGCGTAAGCTTACAACTAGCGTGAGCAGATCTTATTATTCATTCCCAGCGCGAGATTGAAGTCTTGTTTTCGACCCTGAAAAACTCACCTTTTCCGTTAGCTCAGAGCATAAAACTACATATAAGCGCCCTAGTTCGTATTCTCTGCTTTATTCCCTGTCTTCCCTGTCATCTCTGTGAAAAATACGCAAGAGAATCTCATAACTCTCACCATTTGATCACGCAACGTGACAACATCCACGCGAGAGCCCCCGACATGTGCGTGAATCCGCGCGGATATATGACGTCAGGATGGCGCAATTTGTTCTAAAAATAGAAAAATTGTCCCATGTCATAGGTGCGCGCGAATCTCGAGACTTACGGTCTCCGTCCCCGATTATGGCTCCTGATGAATCTTAATTTACCTCACTGTTAATTAAAATGACGTTAATTGAAAGCAGCGTTATTTTACGACACCTTTATTATCAGCAAAGCAACTTGGCTGGAAGTACACGCAACGTTTCTACATGATATAGCGTCCGCTATAGTTAAAGATGAAATTCCCGATGAACCTATTCTAAACGTTGACCAAACACCGTCAAAGTTCGTAGCGACGGATAACGTCACGATGGCAGAGAAGAGTTCAAAGTATATCCAGAAAAGGAAGGGACGCATTCCAACCCTGGACCCATTCACGCCCTAGTTTGTATGGCTACCTTGTGTTTTTTGCTGGAAATAAAGAGTAAATTTTGTTGTTGGACGTTGTTATTTTCTAACGAAATAAGTGCGAAAAATATCAAATTCGCGTCTTAATTATGCAAACGTACCACACGGAAATTCGCGTTAATAAAAGGTATGTAAACATAACTTTTCGAAAATTCGCGTTAATTTTATAACGCGTAAATTTTATTCGCATTGTTAACATGCTTCGTTATATTCCTATAATAAGGTACACGCACAAAAAAAAAAACTATAAAAATTTTAGAACAGGACGAAAAGTTATAGTTAGTGTACATACTAATTCATGTATAACTGAGAAGCTTGTTTTGAAAGATGTGTTTTTCGAAGAGGTTTAAAGAGTCCATCAGTTTTGCTTGTCTGATCTTATTTGTGTGCTGTTCCACAGTACTGGGGCAAGCGACAGAGAGGGATCGGTCCACAGCTCTCTGATTCATATATTTTCGTATGGTCAGTAGATTTTTCGGCGTACACTCGTAAACACCTGACTGGTTCATTTTTAATAACATCTTCCAAATTAGTAGGTGCCAACCATGTTTGTCTTATAAGTCAACAAAAAAAAATATTAAAATTGACACTTTCTCTAAAAAGCAGCTAGTGCAAATAAATTAAAACCAGCGATGTTTCAATGTGGGGATAAAAGCTGGTAAAAAGCTGATTTGCATGCCGAGGTGGCATGTCTCTCCATAGACACAACCGACTCGAATTCAACATCAACGTTTAATTTTTGCGGAGGGCTCGAGATGGCTGGGCGATTTCACCACAAACAGATATCAAGGATACAAGTGCGGCAGGAAAGAGCTAGTATTGAGTATAAATAGCTCCGTTTTGTAGAAGAATATTTCGAAATAAGTAAGGACATACTTAGGAATTTCTGTGTTTCAATTGAGGATACCAGCAGGTGGCACTGAGAAACCACAATAACTCCGTTATGTAGAAGCATATTTTAAATGACTTAAAATATACTCAGGAATTTTCGTATTTCAATTGTTTGGGAATTTTAATCGTTTTTGGCCCATACCGTATTTGTACACTTTTTTGATCCTGGAACGAAGTAACTGTAGCCTCTGAAACAAAGGAAACCCGCGCACTTCTGTCAGTGTTTCCATTTTAAACTCTGCGCAAGTGTTCAAGCACGTAAAAACACGAGCTACGTTATAACGAACGTCCGTTTTTCTACAAATCGGATATATTTGAGTCAACTGAATAATCAATGTCTACCGATCGCAACAGTCAAAGTACAAAGATAATTATCTTCACTTCTAACCGCATTTCACTTACTGGATCATTGAAAGGTGTTTCTAGCTGTGAGAGGGGAACAGAGAGTGATTTTCTCTTAAATCTTTGGCCAAACGGGCTGCCAAGTAGTCGCAAGTAGCCCTAAGTTAGACTTGCGTTGGGTGGCCAAACGGACTCGCAAGTTTCCACTCGAGTACACGCAGGTCGCAAAAACTTAAACCATTTCAAGGCTACTGATCTTATCTTATCTTGTAAAATGTTCCACAGTACTGCGACAGAGAGGGATCGGTCCACAGCTCTCTGATTCATATTTTCGCATGGTCAGTAGATTTTTCGGCTTGCATTCGTTAACATTTGACTGGTGCAGTTTTAATAAGATCTTCCAAATTAGTAGGTGCCAACCATGTTTGTCTTATAACTCAACAAAAAAAATATTAAAATTAACACGTTCTCTAAGAAGCAGCCAATGCAAATAAATTAAAACCAGCGATGTGTCTATGTGGGGATAAAAGCTGGTAAAAAGCTGATTTGCACACCGAAGTGGCATGTCTCTCCATAGACATAAACGAATCGAATTCAACACCAACATTTTATTTTAATTTTGCGGACGGAGCTCGAGATGGCTGGGCGATTTCACCACAAACAGATATCACGGATACAAGTGCGGCATTCAATATAAATAGCTCCCTTTTGTAGAAGCGTAACAGGACATACTTAGGAATTTCTGTATTTCAGTTGAGGATACCAGCAGGTGGCACTGAGAAACCACAATAACTCCGTTATGTAGAAGCATATTTTGAATAACTTAAAATATACTAAGGAATTTTCGTATTTCAATTGTTTGGGAATTTTAATATCGTTTTTGGCCTATACCGTATTTGTACAATTTTTTGATCCTGGAACGAAGTAACTGTAACCTCTAAAACAAAGGAAACCGGCGCACTCCTTTCAATGTTTCCAGTTTAAACTCTGCACAAGTGTTCACTAAGCACGTAAAAACACGAAATGTATTTAAGTCGACTGAATAATCAATGTCTACCGATCGCAACAATCAAAGTACAAAGATAATTATCTTTACTTCTAACCGCATTTCACTTACTGGATCAGTAAAACGGTGCCACGGTTTCTAGCTGTGAGATGGGAACAGAAAGTGATTTTCTCTTAAATCTTTGGCCAAACGGACTGGCAAGTAGTCGCAAGTAGCCCGCAAGTTGAAATTTCGTACAGATTTGTGTTGGGTGGCCAAACGGACTCGCAAGTTTCCACTCAAGTGCACGCAGGTCGCAAAAACTTAAACTATTTCTTCAGCCAAAATCCTGTCAGTTTCATTGACTAATATGTTGTCCGTTTCGCCAGGGCTTAAGAGGCCCTGCGCCTAAGAAACGACCGATGATTTCCGGCTAAAAAATAAAATCGGCCGATTTTTATCTCCCAAGTAGAGGTTACCGAATACTATTTAAAAATGAATTTCTTTTGTTTCAGTTTCGCTTTAAACCAAAAATATCGAGCCGCAAACTTTTTCCGTCTGATAGCAGCAAAATCAGGCCGAAAATATGGTCCCGCTAAAATCTGTTCGGAAATTACTATCGCAACGCAAAATAATGAGAAAACTACACAGTGTTGAAGAAAAAGGCCTTTTAATGCAATATCATTTGATAAACATAAAAAAAACTGCCGAAGCGATTAAAAAATAAAGTTTCATATATTGCATACTAAATTAGATGGAGCGATGGAGCTGATTTTAAAATAATTATTTCTCAAAAGTTCAACGCTTTTGAAAGCAGTCACAGTGATGAATCAGACATTGGAGGGATACACATCACGTTTCTGGAAAAACATTTTTCGGGCAAAGTATATTGACCTTATACAAAGCGTTCAAAGTTACCGTGTTTACCGTTATCCTGCTACTTCGGCGAAACACTTCTCTTTTGCCAGTACGGCCGTGGATAGCGTGGTAAACGCCACTTTAAACCTTGCTAGGCATTCCAAGACCATCCTGAGTAGAAGGACGTAGAATTAAAAGAGAAAGGAAGATGAAAAATACGCAGAAAAAGAAAATAACTCGAAATTACCATCTGCTAACGAAAGTTGAATCTAGAAAACGCCGTCGCGTGACAGCGGCCATTGACGTCATTTGTCACGTCAAGTCGCAAGAGCGTGGGAAAACGAGTCTGCAGTGTCCTTCGGGCGGTCAGCGGCTAGGGATCCAGTCGTGACCCCATAACTCAGATCACGCTGCGGCCAAAACGGTGTGGCGGTTGGGGAAGTTTTTCTTTTTGAGTGACCATCATTTGTGAAAAATAACATAACATTGCTCCACTAAACGTTTTCTGGCCGGAAAAATTGTTTTCCTATTTGTGCATTCGTTTGGATTCCGCCGCTGTGTAGACAAATGACGTCAATGGCAGCTGTCACGCGACGACATTTTCCAGATTCAACTTTCGTTAGCAGATGGTAATTTCGAGTTATTTTCTTTTTCTGCGTATTTTTCATCTTCCTTTCTCTTTCAATTCTACGTCCTTCTACTTAGGATGGTCTTCGAATGCCTAGCAAGGTTTAAAGTGGCGTTTAACACGCTATCCACGGCCCTACTGGCAAAAGAGAAGTGTTTCGGCGAAGTAGCAGGATAACGGTAAACACGGTAACTTTGAACGCTTTGTACAAGGTCAATATACTTTGGCCGAAAAATGTTTTTTCAGAAACGTGATGTATATCCCTCCAATGTCTGATTCATCACTGTGATTGCTTTCAAAAGCGTTGAACTTTTGAGAAATAATTATCTTAAAATCAGCTCCAACGTTCCATCTAATTTAGTATGCAATATTTGAAACTTTATTTTTTAATCGCTTCGGCAGTTTTCTGATGTTTATCGAATGATATTGCATTAAAAGGCCTTTTTCTTCAACACTGTGTAGTTTTCTCATTATTTTGCGTTGCAATAGTAATTTCTGAACAGTTTTTTAGCGGGCCCTTATTTTCGGCCTGATTTTGCTGCTATCAGACGGAAAAAGTTTGCGGCTCGATACTTTTGGTTTAAAGCGAAACTGAAACAAAAGAAATTCATTTTTAAAAAGTATTCGGTAACCTCTGCTTGGGAGATAAAAAATCGGCCGATTTTATTTTTTAGCCGGAAATCATCGGTCGTTTCTTAGGCGCAGGGCCTCTTAAGCCTGGTTCACACTAGCGACATAACGACAAAACGACATCGTCACGAACGACACAAAAAGGACGTTATCTCGATGTTTGTATTCTGAACATTTAGACATAATGACAAACATGTATTAGCAACATAACAGCATGAACAGAACGGCATAAAGATAACACTCAGGATAAAACTGATCTTTTCCTTATGTCGTTATGTCGATGTCGTTATGTCGCTAGAGTGAACCGGGCTTTAACGAACGTTTGTTCAGAGATCATTTTCGCTCACACGCTAAAACCGGAGTTTGCCATACTAATCAGTGTTATGAGCTTCATTAAAAACTTGCCTTTGGGTGTCATGGTTGAACATACGAGGAATTGTTTCCAGTCGAATTTCACTTGTTTCCTGATAGTAAACTAGAATTCCCTTCGACAGAAAGTTATTATAAGTTACTAGCCTTCAATTTGGCGAGCTACCTTTAAATATCTGCTCACCTTGCTTAAATAAAGGTTGTCCATCTCTGTCTGTCTGTCAAACTTACTGAACCGTGATCACCTGAAATATTGCAAGACTTCAATTTATATCAATATTCATCATCGCTCAATTATACCTGGGTGGGTTCTTTTTCTTGTCGATCGCGGCTTCGCCACGAAACCAAAAAAAAAAACCCTCTACCACCCAAGGTACATCGCTTTTCGTTGTTATCAAAATACGTGTTCTGCTATATAAAGTCTCATATGAGCCAAAGGAATTGGCCGTGGCGAACTGTCGAGACCTAAGAACTAGGTAGGATTAATCATTAACGGAACGTGAAAGCTGTCAATAACGCCTCATGATATGCAAATTAAGTGTGAAGGACGCACTACACTGTCTCAGACTGTCTTTCTTCCGTTTGTGTTTGTGTAGTGGTCGAATCAGCATAAATAGTAGTTCGGTCGTGTCTTTACGCGAGGAAATACTTGGAGAACAATCCATAGCTTCTTATTGTCCGTTACAAAAAGTATTCGTGCTATGAAGAATGGCTTTCCGGCTTATTCCGGTTAGTTTCGTCAGGAGATTGTTTATCAAGCGACGTTTCACTTCAGGTGTACTGCTTGCAAGTTTACCGTTCTTAGGATACCTGCTTCTATTCTCTTCTTCAGAAACTGGACTCTCTACTTCGGTGCCTGGAAAAATGCTTTCGACAAGCATTGTATGTGACTGCCCTTGCGCAGCTAAGCAGCAAACTCAAAATAGCACTCTAAAACCACAAACAGAAGTGATCGTGACATCGACAAGTACGTTTCCAGGTGAACGAAAGGTTGAACACGATTCCTCGACATCCATCGGAAGTTTAAATGCTCACATGTGGTCTGGAATATGTGGAATGAACGTGGATATTTTAAGAAACTGGCCTCATTTTCCTTACTTTCCAAACCAGCGTTCTTTTGTTTCGGAATTTCGTAAAACTCAAGTTTTGAATATGAAAGACAACGGAGAAAGGATTTTTGGATTTGTTCATCCGCAGGTAAGCGGCATGTATAAGTTTGCCATCACATCAGATGATACATCAGAGTTGTGGCTGAGTAGAAATGAAGATCCCGCTTCAAGCGAGATGATCGCGCGGGTTTATTCGCCTCATGAATCGGCTTGGACTGTAGAAGGAGACTACACGAAATATCCTGAGCAAATCTCCAAAGAAATCCTTCTTCACGCCGGCAAGAAATATTACATCGAGTCTTTGAGTAAGCAAGGTTCTGGCGCCGCTCATGTTGCTGTATTTTGGTCTTACGGGAATTCAACATTTGAAATTATTTCCTCCAAGTACCTGTCGAGTTTTTATGAGAATGACAATCAAGAATCAATTCCCCCGCACGCGGGTAAACAGCGACACATAACACTTCGAAGCAAGAGCAATTTGTATTATTTTAATCGTCTTCCGTTCATAAGCAGGAATGAATACAACAGTGTAATTCCAGCTTGTTCCTATAGTCCGAGCTTTTTATTGCATGGAACGATCAAAGCGAACCAGGGTGTTTGGATGACAATGGAACACGAGTCAGGGGTATTCCCGCGGGATGATACCGACATGGTGCAGATCAGACGGGACGGATGGTCGAGGCCCAATGTGCTTCTTGATAAAAACACAGTTGATTCTGTCGTAGACAAGCTGATCACTTCTTTACGCCCGAGGTTAGTTCGGAAGAATTTTTGTTATTATTTAACTAACACCTTAAAAACATATGCTTACCTTTCTGTTATTTAAAGAAACAAGTCTATAGAGGAAATCATACTTATTGTTCAATACTTTTTCGACACAAAAGGTAAAAATATCCATAAAAAATTTTGTAGACCCTCTGTATTTGTGTCTTGCAGATTCCATTATTTTTAGTGTCTCATTTGTCTCATAAAAGGAACAGCCTCTTAATAGACCACTTTTAAAAAATTAAAATTCAGCTTGTCAGTGAGGCTAGAGGACACAAACAAAGGAAATTGAATACCCATGTTAATGCATTTCTTTTTGCAGATATAAATTCAGCCTCTTACAAACCTTTTGCGTACAATTCAGAGGGGACACTACAGTATACATGTGATAAAGTGACAGTTAGATTTCCCCACAAATGCCACTATGAAATAGAATCCCATTTGAACACAGCGAAAGGATAATCAGGGCCTAAATGTGGACAATGGTATTGTTTCATGCAAACATATCTGCCACGATGCCTCAATAGTGAGGCAATTGAGGGATAAATTGTTCAGCAAATTTGATATTCTCTCTTTCAAAAATAAATGTTATTATGTCTGTAATGTTTGCCTCACCGCACTTAAGATTGTCACCTTCATGGATATGGTTGTATAATAATGCAATTGATTGTGAGTGTTCATGCAAATTGTGTTATTGAAAGTCTTTTGTTGGAAAAGGATTGTCCAAAAGTGTATGTGATTGTCGTTTCATGACAATGAATTTTTTTCCAACAAAAATGAAAATACATTTACAGCCAATGAATGTCAAAGGAAGGTATTGTTTATCTTTTGATGATTTTGAATGTTAATACATGTTAAAGTGTTATCCTTGAACGTTCCTTATGTGCAAATGAAGGTCATATTGGTGTTAATGAGAGTATATTGACCATAATGAAACAAATTTGGACTTAAATGAATGGATATTTTCTGTAAATGAACAGCAAAAGGTGTATTACTTCAGCCAAAAAGCTAATAGACCAGAACTAAAATGCAATAATTTGTATGCAAATTATTGCCTATGGCTGGTGAGGCTACCCTGCCTAAATAAAGATGACTTGACTTGACTTGCAAGAATCACGTGAAAGTCTAGCACGAAACTCTCCTTATATTCGCGTCTGTTATTTTGACCTAAATAGTCACTTGGTGTAGAAGACCCGGGTAAGACGGCACAGTTGACGTATAACAATGGAGAACAAAAGGACAAAAAAGGAGGAAAACAATAAAAACAGTAGGTTTGTGAGGGGGTGTTCTATTGTGACCTGAGTCTTCTACATCAAGAAGTCCAAAACGAAAGAACAAACGAGAATCTTTAGACTGGTCACTGGGTTCCTTTTGGATCGCAAATATACAGTGAAACCTGTACCTTGGGACCCTCATCAGTGCCTCGTTGGTGTCCATTTAAATAAAGCTTGAAAGTCAATCGTTAAAGCGCAGTTAATAGAGCGTGACGCTATTTACGTACAGTCGCTAGCTTACTGTTGTTAAACGTAACGCAATAGAACTGTTACGCGTTAGAACATTATAGAAGTCTTTCTTGTCTAGTTTAAACAATATTCACAATAGCCTTTCACGCATGCATGTTGCAACAACGTCTGGTTTAACTATATCATGCGTTTTGTATGGCTAGTCTTTTAAATAGCCCCATTCTTGTTTCGTTCAAGGCCGCATGGACTCTGTACGTTTCATGGTACACGATTTTATATTGGTTTAAACCCAGACATCAGTCTACCTATAAAAGAGTCTTAGCTTGGACTTTAGCATCATTCGCTCGTTATATCACTATTGTAACTTTTAGTTAGCCCTCGAAATTGTAACTCCCACCCTTCCCTCCCTTTGAAGGTTTATTGTTGTTGTTCATTAATATACATAATAAACTGGGGTTCACCTCTCGTGACACGCTATCGGTTAAGTCTTGCAGCGACTTCCCCAAGCTTCGTTTTCGCTAATTTAGTGGCGCTATTTAACGCTCTTTTATGCCTCTTCTTGTCCGATCCTGCACGTGCCGGCGGAGTCGGCTCGTAGTGCTGGGGAGATAAGTAAGGCTTGAGAACTGTCTACACTCTAGCACGATGCTGACCGGAGGTCAGCTCTTAGTGCCGTTTAGAGTTACGCTACTAGGACGCGCAAGCTTTTGGCCTCGCCGACTTGTCCGATCCAGTGCGGAATTAACCGCTGGGGAGATAAGTTTGGCATTTGGTTACGCAGTGGAAGTTCGTCTGTCACGCCGATTACGGAGCGGTTTTCCCCCCTTTACGCCATAGAACGCGTGTTTATTGCTTGTGTTTGTCGGGATAATACTCCCTAGGAACTGCAACATTAAACAGGTTTTATTATGTTGTTCAATAATAGCTAATTATTACCCCTTTTGTAAAACAGTGTTAAACACTTCCAGTCAGTCAGTGCATCAATCTGAACAATGATAAAGGAGTCTGAGCTGAGCTTTTAGAAGTAAACCCTTGAAGTGTCGCTTATTGAAGGTTTAGTGCAACAAAATGGCTTAATAAGGTGTCCGCGTCCTCTAACAGCGGTGCCCGCTGAATACAGGTCTATTTTAAAGTATTAAAACGTGGGAAGAAAATTTTGGGACTCACACTGGTGTCCACTTAATAGAGGGTGTCCGATAAATATGGAGTCCGCTTAATACAGGTTACACAGTACTGCTAATATACTGCGTCTGTGATTGGTTTGAGCCCTCCAACGGAAAACGTCAAGACAGCGTATGCAAACTAAGGATACAAACCCGCGCGTGACACTCCAACGCGTGACAAATATAACGCTTGACAGTTCAACTCGCGTTCATTATTACTCCACCAAGTTGGTTACTAAGGTCCCTGACGTGAAGCCAGTACTTAGCAAGTCTGCTGAGTAGTGATAACACGACTTTTACAATTCTTCTTGTTTATTTTTTTTCAGAAAATATTTCCTTAAGAAAATTCACAAAGTGATTCAAAAGCCAGACCCCAAGAATGGCGACCGTTTCTTGTTGAACCTCGAACTTGGTTTAAACAGCACCAATCAATCATTTCGACTGTCAGAACACGTGTATCAGAAAAAGGGAAATGACACCTTGTGCCTTCCTGAAGGAATCAACTGGAATAACAACGCTACAGTGTACTTCATTCTCCCTGTTAAGGAGCAAGGAAGCTGGGTGCAACATTTTATCAGTCAGCTGACTGATGCCAGCTCATTAACCGGTGATACGAACTTTCACGTCATAGTTGTTGATTTTGAAAGTAAAGATATTGATATGGGCAAGGCGTTTAACACATCTCTTCTCAGCAGTAGACATACTATTGTTTCATTAACGGGGAAATTCTTCAAGACTCTCGCTCTAAACAAGGCGGTTGAACAAGTGCCGAATGCGCATGACATAGTTTTCCTGTTTGATCTGCACATTGATGTGCCCGCAGACATTATGGACAGTGTTCGCATGGTAAGTACGTATATACTTCCTTGTACATATATGTCATTGAACTGGCGTGAGGTCCATTTTGGTGAAATATTGCTCGTTATGTTGTTTGCAAATTTAAGGACCGAGTTGTAGGCGGTCCATCTTAGCGGTCAGTATTGCAAATTTTGGACCGCTCAAAGAACCATTCAGAATTCTCCTTTTTGTTTGACCAATTTGCCATAAAATAATATTCCGTATTAGCTTAATGCCTTATTCAGGGGCAAAATAACAGGCGGGAGAAATTAAATGTGCTGAAAAAAAATCCCGTACTGCTTGACTTTAACCTTTGCAGTATTACTCGAGGACATCTTGCTCATTTTTCGCAGTTTTCTTGACATATGTTGGGTTAAAAATTTGTTTCGAAAGTCTTCAAATATATCACCTGTTAAGAGTCTGTCCACGAGAGGACCAGGCAGGCGTGACACATGCCATATCATCGATTTCTCTCAAACTTTCACAAATGATTAAGGTCATTAAGTTATTCAAGAGTCCAAAGTAGTTTGGGCTCCTGGTCAATCCCTGGGGTATTAGGGCTTTCACATCAAATCCCAGGGATAAAACCCCGAAATTAGCTCTAAAATTGCACTTTCAACAAAGATTTCTCACACTAACAGAATGCAGTGGAGTTTAATCTTGTTTCATCCAACAATTCTTTGAGCCTTAAGCAGTGAAAGGTCCAAAGTTGGAGTGATTTGAAATTATTCTCGCCAATCTAGAACATTTGAAAATTAACCACGTCACGCAACAATTTTAAGAAACGGCAAATTAGGCTTTTTAAATTGTAAATATCTCCAATGGGCAACATTGCATGTCGACAAACATGTAGTCACAGTAAAACTCTATCATAGTGCTATGTTTTTGACGAAAAAAAATTTTGGCCTCTG
The DNA here is from genome assembly GCF_964199315.1 of Orbicella franksi. NCBI lineage: Eukaryota > Metazoa > Cnidaria > Anthozoa > Scleractinia > Merulinidae > Orbicella > Orbicella franksi. Next base: position 10,713,347 of record NC_138150.1, read on the forward strand.
TGAAAAATTCGTGATCACAGTCTTCTGAAGTACGTGACGGTCCAAGCTAACTGGAGCACTCTGTGACCATAAGCTGCTGTTTAAGGAGCCGATTCGAATCGTTTAATGGTATCGGTGACGCCAGTACGTTTGTTTTTCAGCTCTTTAAACCTTAAGAGATGTTTATCTGCATAGCTAAGGAGTTACGTTAATTATATAAATTCTAAGATATTGACATGATTCACTGACAGTTGTTAGTAAATCTAATAAACCGGATACATTTTATGCCGGAAGTCGACAGTTGAAAGCAAAGTGTGGCAGGTATATTTTGCCACATTTTTCTACTTTCCACGCTTATTAAATTTATTTTCAAACTTGTAATGCACTCAAAGTAATTTCCTTACAGGAGAAACAGCAGCCTTCATGTAAATGTAGGTGTGTGGCGTGACACTTGTTTCTGTTACATGTGTCAGTATATCTACTTGAATCTAGAAATAAAATTCACTGAGCTCGAAAAAAAAATAAAGTCTATCTTTGACAGGCAATCTACATTCTACAGCAAATAAAGTTATTTTCGGTTACTTTTGTAAAGTATTTTTGGAGATAGAGATCCTTCAATCAGGCTAATGTAAACACCGTCGCAATAAAAAGTAGACAAAGATAAATGAGAGTACGTGGTTTCGTTTCTTGCCAGTGCGTAACACTTGGTTGATTTTTTGGAGCAGCAACTGAAAGCCATGGCTGCCCAGATGTCATGTTCGTTCGCTTCACATTCCAACAGCACTTGTAATTTTTCGCCAAGATTACCAGGGAAGAATGATATTTTCCTTTGTCTTCGTGTACTAGGGATACCAAATCTCACCTGCGACAGCTGAAGGTTGCCTGAGCATCTGCTATTTCGGAAAAAAAGACCTCATTTTCGCTTGAGTAGGATTGTTTGATCTGAAGGGAAACAATATGATAGTGTGTCCAAAGCATCGCGCTTCGCTAGGAACGTGGTGGAGACCATTTCTCAAATGTTACAATCCTCTGCACTCCAATAAGCGACGAAAACCGGAAAGAGGAGCCAGCCTGCAGATCTGTAAAGAGATAATGACGAAATGGAAACTTCTTGTTCCCGTCAGTACAGGTATGTTTTTGTTTTCTTTTTTTTGGTGACCCCAAAATAGACATCCGAGGTATTCCTTGTTTAGCCAAAACTGACACCGGAATCGAGCCTGGAAATAACAGTAGGTCATTGGACAATTGTCCGGTAAATGTGAGGTTTTGACTGGTAAAAGCTTAGTCTGGTCGGAAAGTCTGACCTGGCATTTCTGCTAAACGAAAAATATTTTAACTGGAAATTTGTGGCCAAATATGGAACAAGTCATCTTATTCATACTGCCACACAATACTACGCAAAATAGCTCTGTTATGACAGTTTTGTTTTTATTCCAGTTCTGAGAAATAACTATCACACGCAATGCATCGTCTCAAATGTCATGTCGAATTTGTAAACACACCACATCAGTGCCACTATTCAAGCTACGTGTTTATTTACGCATTCTGCGCTGCTGTCGTGAAAGATCGTGAAGCCCCATTTAGTCTCAATTACGTTCATCTGAAAAACTACTAAAATCTGAGGTCATGTGTTGTTACTCGTAGTTTGTTATTTGCAAGTGTTGGGGAATTAGTTTTTAGTCGTAATTTGACGGCCGTCGATAAAATCAGGAACAGGGAACATGGAACATGGAACATGAAACATGGAACATCCCGGCATCCCGGAACATAGATTAATTATAATGATTATAAAAAAAAAAAAAAAAAGTGTAAAATTAAATACACAAAAATAAATTGGTGTCAGCTCGAAATATGAAAAGATATTTTTTATGGTAGGGGAGTCGGTAGGGGAAGGGTAGGGAGCGTTGGGTATTCATTCACCTGACCACAATGAGTGCAGGCTTTTCTTCTTTCCCACCAATTGCGCCACGTGGCTTTATAGCGTTCTGTTTTTGAACGCAAACATGGACGATTCAGACGATGAATGCCAGGTACATGTAATTCATTGCAGGTAATTCATTTCATTTCCTTTATTGATACCTGGTTCTTCAGCATCTGAGGTGTTCGTCGGAGCATCAGAAAGTTGCTTGTTAAGTCAGTAGCCCTAGTTCTGTCACTGTTCCGCCCCAGTTTTCGTGCTCTTTGCTAGGAACGCCTGGTATTATGACCCATCAAGTGCAGACTTGGCCTTTCCGGAAGCCCGAGTAACAAGCAAGTTATTATTAATAAATCATCAGAGCTCGAGCAGTCCAAACTAGTTTAGACAAGAAACTCAATGCTGAAGAGTTTCTATTTCTATCTCATGGAGAAACTATTTCTTCCCGAGGAATAGTGTATACGCATACCTTTAAACTGACGTAAGGCACTGAATAAAGAAATCACACGCGTGTACCATATTTTTCAATCGGAATAAAGAGTTCAAACACCACACCTTTCTTTGAGGGGTGATTACTGCCAAAATTAAGTTTGGGATTTAGTTATACTGTTTGCCAATGTGATTTTTAATTATTTCACTCGTATTTTTGATGTTACAAATTGTGTTTAATGTGTTCTGGGGTTTATCCTCGGGATAGCGAGACCATGGTTTATCTTCGTTTACTTTTCATTGCGACGGTGTTTACATTAGCCTGATTGAAGGATCTCTACACGTATCTCCAAAAAATACTTTACAAAAGTAACCAGAAAGAACTTAATTTGCTTTAGAATGTGGATTGCCTGTCAAAGATAGACTTTATTTTTTTCGAGCTCAGTGAATTTTATTTCTAGATTCAAGTAGATATACTGACACATGTAACAGAAACAAGTGTCACGCCACACACCTACATTTACATGAAGGCTGCTGTTTCTCCTGTAAGGAAATTACTTTGAGTGCATTACAAGTTTGAAAATAAATTTAATAAGCGTGGAAAGTAAAAAAATGTGGCAAAATATACCTGCCACACTTTTCTTTCAACTGTCGACTTCCGGCATAAAATGTATCCGGTTTATTAGATTTACTAACAACTGTCAGTGAATCATGTCAATATCTTAGAATTTATATAATTAACGTAATTCCTTAGCTATGCAGATAAACATCTCTTAAGGTTTTAAGAGCTGAAAAACAAACGAACTGGCGTCACCGATACCATTAAACGATTCGAATCGGCTCCTTAAACAGCAGCTTATGGTCACAGAGTGCTCCAGTTAGCTTGGACCGTCACGTACTTCAGAAGAATGTGATCACGAATTTTTCACAGAGACCAAAATTTTTTTTCGTCAGAAACATAGCACTATGATAGAGTTTTACTGTGACTACATGTTTGTCGACATGCAATGTTGCCCATTGGAGATATTTGCAATTTAAAAAGCCTAATTTGCCGTTTCTTAAAATTGTTGCGTGACGTGGTTAATTTTCAAATGTTCTAGATTGGCGAGAATAATTTCAAATCACTCCAACTTTGGACCTTTCACTGCTTAAGGCTCAAAGAATTGTTGGATGAAACAAGATTAAACTCCACTGCATTCTGTTAGTGTGAGAAATCTTTGTTGAAAGTGCAATTTTAGAGCTAATTTCGGGGTTTTATCCCTGGGATTTGATGTGAAAGCCCTAATACCCCAGGGATTGACCAGGAGCCCAAACTACTTTGGACTCTTGAATAACTTAATGACCTTAATCATCTGTGAAAGTTTGAGAGAAATCGATGATATGGCATGTGTCACGCCTGCCTGGTCCTCTCGCGGACAGACTCTTAAGTCGTCGAATAAGGTGTATCTAGAGAAGATGAAGAATAAGAGAGTTTATCCCCATATACGCCGTATTCCTAAGGTTATCCCTTTCAAGCTATTTTTAGATATTGTACCCAGTTCTTTAGCGAATAATGCAGCACGGGCGTTCATTCGCTCATTACTAGTCTCCTCGTGGAGCAAAGAACGTCCACAATGGTGTGTCGGCGTCGCGTAGATGCTTTCGTAGAGGATGAAAATTGAGTAAGGCCGCTTGGGCAGTCCACGTGAGCAAACTCGCGTCACAGGATTGGCTATTTCTAGACCTGGCTGGGTTTCCGAAATCGGGAATGATGTAAAGATACCTTGACAGTGATTACCTTGGGAATAAGGCTAACTCGGGGGATTCACTCTCTCACCTTTCAACCACTCTCGTTCATTAGTATTATAAGCATGGTGAAACGGTTATTATTAAGTGGTTGGTGGATTTCTCTTGCCTACGAGGACTAAAACAGTGATTCGTTTCAACAGAACACCATTGCTGGTCGAATAGTTTATTTTCCTATAGTTGGTCGCCTGGAATGTGGAAGTACCTCCGTGGAACATCGAGGCTATTGGGAATTGTATGGCCTTGGAATTATGGCGGCTTATAAGTCAGACTGGGACAGATTTGGCGGTGAGTATAACTGAAATCAATCATGGTCTCTTGCTGAAATTCATATGTTATCTCTTCAATGTTGTCGTTGTTATTGATGATAGCGTGGTAGAAGGGAAGTGCAATTCGACGGATATCGATGGGTTGTGGCAGTGGCCATAATCGGGGACGGAGACCGTAAGCGCGCGCCATTTCTAGTATTGGGGTTGTTTCTATTTTTAAGAGAAATTACGCCATCCCGTGCGGCACACGCGCGTACATGCTGCGAGGATTTTCGCGGATGTCGCGCGGGGGAAATGGCGTCCGAAATTCCCGAAATTTGTTATGCTTTTGGCCCACAACTCAATACGTTTATGTCTGTTGGAATTTTGCATAAATATTTTCGTCGTAAGCTGCTCCAGTTTGCGTGAAGTAAGACAGTGTCGAATTTAGGTATGTCCCGCTTTAAGCTTATAGCTCTGACCAAGTTGTGTTCCGCTGCTTCTTTTACAAGAGCCTTACATTAATCCACTCTAAATTTCACAAATGTTGAAGATTGACAACTTTTCCATAACACAGCAAAAAACTAGTACGATATATTTAGATATAGCAGCGTTTCAAGACTTCAAAGTTTCCTAGCTCCTCTTGCCACATGCTTGCGAGGAATTCGCCAGAGTCTATCGCGACCGAAAAGTTAAAATAATTGCAAGTGAGTTTTACCTGAATTGTAGGCAACGGTTGATGTTTCAGCAAGGCCCAGTAAGTTTACGTCTGTAGATACTGCTCAGTTTTGTTTGTGCAAAAATCCAAGAAATTGTCTGTTGTCGATGAATAAGAGCGCCCACCGATGCGTGTTTTGTACAGTCAGTAAAACACGACAAATTGGACTTCCGTACTTTCGTGTGAAAACTTCCATCGAACTCATACGATATCTCTAGTTTTTAAATATGTTTAAGGTTGATAAATGTTTGCGAACATATTAAAAGCTTCGCTGAAATAATTGGCAAAGTTAAGTGTTACGATGACGCTTTCTTTAATCAACTCGAATAACGATTTCGATTTTGTTGATTGAGTTATCAAAACTCATTGTCTATTTTATTTTTGCAGTGTATAATTTCACTATGTTGAAGAATTTGTTCTAAAAATAGCAAAATTGTTCCATATCATAGGTGCGCGCGGATCCCAAGACTTACGGTCTCCGTCCCCGATTATGGCTCCTGGTTGTGGGCGATGTAGGTAGGACTGCTTCACTTGTTTGAAGTGGCAGTCAATGAAATGGAAACAGTAAATTACAGTTTGTTCAATGCTAGAGATTTCCTACACTTCTACCAACGTAGCTTTATAAACAGGTACCAATAGTTCTTTCCATAATGTTTTGTTATTAAATTACTCTTTTCGCTCTCTTTACATCGCTAGGAATGAACGTTAAGGACTTCCAATTCAAATGGGGTGGGGAAGACTGGGATCTAGTTGACCGCGTGTGGAACATATCTCTGGAGGTGGAACGAATCCGATATCCGGGACTTTATCATCATTTTCATGGCAAAAACCGAAAATGGAATTAATCAGTTCTGAGATCACTTAGTATTTGAACTACGTTCCCACGGAGCTACTTTTTTCTAATTTTCTTGGAATTTTTGGCAAATTTTTCATATGCTAGTTTTTGATCTTAGTTTTCATATAAATATATTGTTAATTCTTTTTGTAATGAAATGGGCCAAAAGTTCAGCAATAATTTAGTTATTGTCAATTGCTACCCTCTGTAAATAACATCCTTACCATACGTAGCTATAGCTGATGCTCGGATATTTGTCCGCGGACATTATCTGTTCCGAGAAGCGAACAGTTTTTCGAGAGCGTAGCTCGAGGAAAACTGTGAGCTTTGAGGAAGGATAATGTCCAAGGACAAATATCCGAGGATATTTTCTCGGCAAATGGAGGCTATCGTGTTTATTATCCTTCAAATATTTTTCGCAAGATGCGCGATTTTGAAAATTGAGAATGTCTCTCGGAATACTCCCCAGTTCCGCAGTTTTAGCTGGGGGAATTATTCAGTCACGTGACGCGTTCAGACCAATCGCGCGCGAGCGAAAATATTTGATGGCTTATAAGCGAAGTTACAGAACTTACAATTTTCTTACGCTTTTACAAGACTAAAAGTTATTTGAAAGGCTGCTCCAATCGTTCGACTGTTCGTGCAACGCTTGCTACAATAAATTAACACCACCTAACTATTTCAGGGTGTGTTTTATACACAAGACAACTTTTTCTTTCAACTTGTGTAGCGGCAAAATTGCCAGACAAACTGTAACGACCAAATTTAGCGCGTTTTTTCCAGTGTGCTGACGTCCCACTGATCACACATAGTCACAATAGAGATGTCATCTCCTACCCTTTTTTCGTTGTACTTTCGCCACCGTTGGACCATAAAATTGTGGCCCTTTTAATTAGGCTTTTACTTTAGGCCAGATCCTCTAGTGGGCCTATCAATATCCTTTGCTGGCCTTGAATGTATTTAAGGTCATTCCCCAGTATTGCATTGTGCATCCTTACTGCGCATAATTTATGGCCTCATTAGCGCGCGTTCGTGCACGCGCACATTGAAAACATGGCGGATTTGCCTTGATATTGAGTTCTGTCAGTTGCAAAGTGGCTATAGCTCACTAACGAGCTCGGGCACCCCAAATTTTTTCCAGTCATTTTAATCAACTAATCATTAGCTTTGCGTTAGAAAAGACTGATCTGATTTCAATGTTTAAAATTGAATAAATAAGGAAAATAGCAGTGCAGTTTTGTTTCAGGGGAACTATATACGTTTGCAATCAATCAATCTTTATTACCTGAAAGACACTAGAACCACGAACCATTCACATTTTTTGTTTACATTTTTTGCTGACTACATGATAAAGGCCTCTTATAATGTGTTGGACTGGAGTTTTTACGGTGTAAACATGGAACTATAGTCACTAAAATTAAAATGTACGAAAATGTTTGAGTGTCCTAACTGTAACAAAGATTGATTGAGTGAATGATTGCAAACAGATATTTATTTAGCAGAACCGATTCGATTTGGGTTCTTGATCCGGTTCATCATTGGCCATATTTTATTTAAAGACAGGAAGTTATGTGAAATTGTGTGATACATGTCCTTATCAGATAACAAATAACTGCATGCATCGTGTTAATTATGAACGAGTTTTGACGGGAATTTGACGTTGACGAATTAGATTTTAAACCAATCATGTAACATATCTTTCAGGTTTTATTTATTGACGCTTTCTTGTCGTAAGCAATACAGTTTTGTTAGAAATACAGAAGCAGAGCGGTTTTTAATTGAGTGTCGAAAGTAATCAGGAGGTTGCTTTGGTTTTGGTTTTGGTTTTGGTTTTGGTTTTACTACGGTTTGAGATTGGCTGAGTAGTCTAATTGGTAAGTAATTAGTTTGGTTTTGGTTTTACGACACTCAATTGAAAACCGCTCTGAAATAAAATAGTTTTTGGTTATATACAGCTTAAGTAGCAAAGCTACAATTCTTACAAATAAGCAAAGAGCAAAGAAATAAATCTCTTTGTCAACTAATTAAAGTATTAGATTAATAACATCAGAGACCGCACTGATGACGTAATATCAGGAGGCAACAATTAATAAATATTAAAAATGCAATTAAGCAAAGGCACGATTGATCATCGCAGTTACGGTACACAACTCAAGCAGCTGTGAAATTAAAGCCTGAAAAAAATAGGCTTGAACGGGATTCGAACCCATGACCTCTGAGATACCGGTGCAGTGCTCTGCCAACTGAGCTATTAAAGCGACTGGGAGTTGGTCACGTTGTGAGTTCTGTCCGGGTTCTATTTTCATAGCTGCTTAAGTTGTGTACATTACTGCGATGATCATTCAAGTACTTTTTCCGAGCCAATCAATATTATTGTCGTTATTGTTGTTATCGTTGTTGTCGTTTACATCTTTCTCCGTAGTTCAAATATGTGGTCTTCCATATATTCATTTGCAAAAATGCAATAAAGTTATCACTCGAAACTCAGGTTACCGTAATTGTTAGGCAGTGTTTCCCGTACTGTTGATGTAGTAAGTTTTGGATTGTTAAACAATTCAAAGCTTTCTATCAACTAAATCAACGTTGTTCACTGTTCCACATGCGCCAGATGAAATGGAGGTCTGAGCGTCGACCCGCAAAAGCGCACAAAAACAGACGGGTGCTTCAGTCCCCATGCTAAGTAATAACTCGTCAAATATTTCTCGTTTTAATGACACACTACAAAACAGATAACTTATTAGCTAGGCTTCTCTGTCTATGCGGTAAGTAACGACTCAAGCGCTGTGCGAGTCTTTTAGAAGTAAATGTAGTACGCTGTAGATAAAGACGGTCTGCGTTATAAGCAATATCAGAAAAAGACAGATTCTCAGAACGCGTGCGACTAGGCAGGGCTCGCATTGGACGACGTTTAATATTTTGTGTCTCAAATATCAACAGTACTTGTACTCCGATGGTGCTGAAGTATGTCGCCAGAAAAGAGACTCCACTGGGTCGATATACTTACAACGGCAAAGCTTGAGATTGCGGAGGCTAATGTGATGTGGTATAGAGCGTTTCCACTTACGTGGCCGACAACCATGGACATTTATTAGAAATGAAGAAAGCGTTTACGTAAGAAAAGAGTTGAACTCCCTTAGGATTCGTTTGGGACACCAACATGGCCGCGGTTCATCGTTTTGGTACACCAATATGGCTGCCGTGACGTCACGTCAAAACGCTCCGGCTATCACGGTTTTGAAAACCATCTTGATGGGCAGGCATCACGCAGTTAGCAATTACAGTGTTTGCATTGAAATCCCATGGCAAATAATTTTCTTGAGGTATTCTGAACAAATAAATAGCGAAGTTAACATACTAGACCGCATTTTTTTTTCGACTGATTGCTGCGGCGCTCGTTAAATGTTTAGTGTTTTGGTGGTGGCGGTTATTCGCGGGGGACGCTTATTTGAGGGTGGCACTCTTTAAAAATCATGGCATTTATAAATGACAGCAAGCAAATGTCAAAATACTGCCACTGCGAACTGAAGAACATGGGTTGTTCATAGCCCAATTAAGCTAACCGAGGATTAACGAGGATTTTGATTTCAGTTTTGAATTTTTTCTTTGAAGGTTTTCTGTTGATATTGTTTTTCCTTCAGTTTTGAGCTTGAGTAATCTCAGACTTTCTTATACAAAAAAACTGTTACTTCGGGTAAATTTAATCCTGGCTTAGTGTTAACCGGCTTTCGCACAACCCGGTGCGGAAAACTGAGTTTGGGTAATCAAATAGTGACGAGTGAAGTTAGAAAATAATTTCACACGCTTTTTGTCATTTCCCGAGCTTTTTTCAAATTGCGCTTACAATCGTGGGTTTCTAACTTGTTCATTGTATCGAGAAATTTCGTATGAAACGTTTCCATGGCAATTTTGTAATTTCCCTTGCCTTGTGAAATTATAATTAGCGCTCAAATTTCGCCGAAAATTAACGCGCAATTTGTCATCCTTCCTACGGCGCTTACACGTAGGGCGGTGAAACGAGCGGGTCCGAGCAAAAAGGTGTGATGTAGTAGACTGGGGTCTACTAAGACGAGCAGATTCCGCTTACTTGCACGCGAACTTAGATTTCCAAAAAAAAATCCACGAGACTCCCTTCTATATGAGTTTGCAACTTCTTTTGGTGCATTTTTTGTTCTGAGGCAACGGGAAAAGGTGAGTTTTTCAGGGTTGAAAACAGGACTCCAAATTTCGCGCTGTGAGTGAGTAAGATCTGCTCGCGCTGATTGTACGCGTAAGCTTTTCATAAACTTTATTCAAGAAAACTCTCTACTCTGGTATCGAGTTATTTCTCAGAACAATGTTTCATCATAACCAAAATCTGTTTCGATAACTTATTGTTTCTGCTCGTTTGGCGAGTTTGCAGAAGCTTTCGAAAGGAAAATAAATCTGACGCGCACAAGTAGAACATTTGCATAGTGCAGCGCGTGTACTTTCAAGTCTGAGTCGGTGTTTTCAATTGTCGATAAAAAATTAATGAATGAATGAACGAACGAACGAACGAACGAACGAACGAACGAACGAACGAATGAATGAATGATTTTTTTCGTCATCTTTTGTGCTGAGATAAGGGGCGGGGCAGAAGACTCCTGAAACTTTCGTATAGGCATCATCTCACAAAGCGAGAAAATGGCGTCTCGATTACTCACGATTTCCCTCTATTTGTAAACCATCAGTTCCGTTTCATTTTATATTGAGGATGGAAAGATGTTGCAGACACATTACTTCGACTTTTTAAGCAAAAATTTCGGGAAAAGAGAAAAGTTTATTATTGTTTTGAAGCAAAATAACGGAGAGCCTTCCGCCATCGTCGGGCGAATTTTACACATTTTCAAAACTGGTGTTGTTCCGACTTTTGGTTCTTGTTGTTCGTGATTTAGTGATAACAATAAGTGCAATAGCCTATAATGTTAACAACAACCTGGATGAAGTATTGCTGGCCATAGTTTGCACTGTGTACTACGGGAACATAATTAACAGAAGCCGTTTAGCTCCGAAAGTCGCTGTCACCAGAGCTTTCGTTGCTCTTGGCTCACGTGTATTGGTAGAAGAGACAAGCTGGATCGCATGCGGAAGGTCAGTATCCCACATTCCCACATCTCTCGTTGAAGATTGTTGTTTTCAGTAAGATACAGTACATATATATTGGTACTTTGGGGTCATCAGTCTCTTTCTCTTTGGTGAGTGCTTTTAAAACGCCCAGTAAAAACTTGATTCACGGCATGGAAGCTTATGTCTCGCTGGATCGAAATTCGAGCAAGATTTTTAAGTTCTAGTCTTCTTTAAAAGTAATTAAATCAATTATTTAAATCCAAGCCATCAGAGGGAATCTGCTATCGAAGCTTCCCTAAGTTAAGGTCCTGTTTAAGGACCTTCCCCTTTGAAAATCGTGGGGGGTGTACTTTGACGCAACACAGGTCCCACTTATATGGTCTCGGGTACCCGAGATAACCCTCCCCCTGAGGCAACTTTATCAAGTGTTTGTATGTGAAAATGTGGCCCCTGTAGGCCGAGTAAAAGTTGACCCTGCATGATTATTCGTAACTCTTATTGAATAATCAAATGTGCAACTATCCTTCTTTGTTTAAGTTTCCCTCAGTCATTTGATCACAGTGGGTTTTGCTGGGTTACTTTTCTCTTCTTTGATACAAATTGCTGCTTTAAATCTTAAATCTAGGAATTACGTGACACTTGCCATGCCGAGAGTTGTTCCAGTTAGGCGAGCCAAAGTGTTTATGTATACTCAAAGAAAAGTTGTTGGTTACTTTACCTGCCAAGGCGAGTCAACTTGCCCACCTGAATTGTCTCACCCCCAAGTCTGGTTAGTGATCCCCGTGTAAACGGTTGGTTGAATTTTGCAAAGAAATAAGTGAAAAGTTAGCTCCACCAAGGTAACTCGGGGAAAGGGTTGTCTCCGGCACACAAGAGCCACTCTATTTTATTTCCATTTTCCCTCTTCCTCTTCCAACTGATTATGCGAAATATACTGTCCAAAATCTTTATGGGTACTGGTGTCTGAGAGTGTCATCTTTATCACTACTGTGGAATGTACCTCACCTTACAGCCACCCCCATTAACACAGCCACCTCGTTATTATGGCCACTCTATTCTGGCTCAATCAAAAGCTCAGTCGGTCATTTTCTTATTTATTAATTATACAGTCAGATTTTTGTGGCCTGTTGGTGACCAGATTAACAGAATTCTGGCACATTGTAGGAGTAATTTATGCAATTAACAGTAAGCAACAGGCATCATTTTGATAGTGAAGTCCCATGCATACATGTAACTCTTGATTATTTTAAGATATTATCTTTATTATGTCATCAAGGCAATAATATTTTGATTCCTGCTCCAGCGGGAGGGGGGGGGGGAACTCTCCTCTATGTGCTATATATAGCTATGTGTAGCCCCAAAGGGTGTGGTTATTCAGTCATTTTGGTCATAAATACTCTAGGGTAAGGCATTTGCCCTCTAGTCTTTAATTTGGTATGTTTTTTAGAATAAGCTACCTCAATTTTCATCATTATCGATAAGAACATCAACAAAAGTCGTTCAAAGCTTATGTTTAGGGGAACTGTAGCAGTCGCAACAGTCATAAATGGGGTAGGGAAAATCGCAGATTATGGTCATAAATAGGTTAAGGGTTTGACCTTTGTGAAGAGGGCCGCACTGACTCCCACCCAATTTTTCTGGGATGTACCAAACACATTTTCTTAGCAGTTACTACAGTCTTGCTTTAGTACATCAAAATAGTACTTGCTGCCAGATACTTTATAAAAGTATAACCCCTCCAGAAGCCTTCACAAAGTACATGTAATATCAGGTGCTGGTTCGTTCTTGCGGTTAAAGGCGCTACTTACTCTGAAGATTAGCCCACCAGGGATCAAACGTTGTCAGATTTATTTGAACTAGAGACACGGCTCATTGCGTCCTTGGTTACATCGTAGTCAACTGAAATTGAAATAATTACAAGATAAATTATTATTTACAACATTCTAAATCGAAGCGACAAACGATTTTGAAACTTACAATTTGTGTTCCTGGGTGTCGGATCCCTTTGATCGCTATCTTGATGTTTTGCTCACGACTGTTGATTGACTTGACTTCGAATGTCCGTTACATGATAAGATTTTCCTTTTAAAACATAAGTCACATGACTTGTTTTTCCCGCCACGCATGGTCGAGGCGATTTCGCAATTACCGACGATAATTAATTCAATTTTTTTTTGTTTTTTTTGTTTTTTTTACACGCAAATGAACATGCAAATCAGGTGCTAACAATAATTTTTTTTTGCGGCTGATTAAAATTTAGTATTAAATTGTACTGAACTGGTGCAGATTTAATATACATTATATTTTGTCACACTTAGTTCACTTATTTTAAGACTACTCAGCAGCAACTAGTACCTCTTGTATGACCATGCAGTAACAGTATATTCCAAAAAAAAAAAATACATGTATATGTAATACTATCCTGCGTGGAAGAGTGTGTAGAGAGAGCACACAGTGCAGTGCCCTACTGTGTGTCTTTTGTTAGGTATAATAATCTTAAATTTAGAAGACTCGTATTGATCTTTTAGAATTCACAAAAAAGTTGATATCCTGACAACTCTCCTTTAGCTGTGTCACTTCATAATAAATTAGCAGTTTGGTATGTTGTAGCATAGAACTTTAATTCATTAAGTTATCGCACCGGTATCACAGAGGTCATGGGTTGGAATCCAGTTCCCACCTAATTTTTTTTTCAGGCTATAATTCCACCTTTGCTTAAGTTGTGTATAGTTGCAATGATCAATCATGTCTTTATAAGTTAATCAATGTATATATGTTCCACTGACTTATACTTTAACATTTTATCTTAAAGTTTGTTCATTTGTTTTATTGTGTGGTTCTAGAAAATGTCCATACCCACCCCAAGGAGATTATTGGAAATTCCAAGGATGGGGAGGGTCTCAAAAGCCAAACTTTTTAAAGAAAAGTACTGTATTAATCAAAATTGGAATTTCCATAGGGATGGGATGGGGAGATCTCTGTTTAATAAATACATAAATAATATGTACAGACCCATTATCTGATGTGAAGACTGTGCAACATATCCTGGCCAACAAGTTGCCAAGGTGTAGCATCCTTGTTATCAATTTCAAGTACCAAATTAAAGAAGATCAGCATGCTACTGTAGATGGGAGAGGGGAATTTTTCAAAATATCATAAGCTAAAAAATATATATATATTTTCCAAACTCAGTCATGTTAGTAGTGTTAGTGTTGATTGATTGATTGATTGATTGATTGATTATTTATTTATTGATGTATTTATTAATGAATACCTGTAAAGAGATAGTCATACATTCTTGCAAATATTCTGGGTCTGTCCCACATACCATTTAGATCATCCAGTCCTCCAAGAAAGTTATGAAATTTATTGTCCAAGTAAACTACTGAACCATGGGCTCCAGTGGGGACAGTGCTATTATGATGCAATTTGCAGATGTGCTACATAATATGAGCTTAACAGTTTTGTTACCATGGCAACAGACTGCATTTCAGACCTTCCCTGATATTCTACGCTTTTCTGGCCACCTTTGAAGTTCCATTTTGATATTTGCTAGTGGTGCTTCATCTGCATGATCCAGCAAGCCTATTAAATAGTAATGAGGAAGTCATGGCCTTGATTAATGTTTTTCAAGCTGAAAATCACTGCATTATTGAAACTGGGTTGGAGGAGGAAAAGATTGAGTTGCCAATTGGGTACATATTTTTTATAGCCATATTAGTGTGTTGCCTGTAGAACTATAAGGCTACCAAGTTTCAATGATCTCTGCTGTATATATGGTCTGCACTTGTTGTAATATTGGGTTTGGTGTATGACATCATCAGTCCTCTCATTTGCATATATTTTACACATTTTAAACTTAAATATCTCCAGAACTAATGCAGATATTTGCAAAGGTAAACAGCATTTGTAATCTATAGTAGAATTCTATTTGATACTCCTAAAAATTCTGAATCAAGGGGTAAAAAATTTGATGATAGTAGCATGCCAAATCATTGAGTTGAATTTATGCTGCTGACATTTACATGTACTGTAAGGTGTTGAAGAGAGTTTTGGAGGGGAATTTGGTGTGTTTATTGAATTGCCAGAGGTTGGTTGGTTGGTTGGTTTTGTTATTGCTTTGTCATTATCTTCCATGTATTGTTTAAAAGCAGAGTGGCTGGTGGCAAAAGCAAAACTGGCAATATTCTCACTTACCTGTGTTTCTAAAGTCATGTTTTTAGGTTTTTATGGTCAATCTATCAGTAGCTGCACTGTCTTAAATTACAATAGAAAAGATGTGATATATGTAAGTTATACTTTGGTATCGTTCATACCAAAATTATAGTAATTTTCTGGTTCGATCTTTGCCTCTGTATTAATTTGATTAAACTACTGTAGTTTATTTTTTAACTGAATTTAATTCTGTCAAAAGGGAGGTGGGAATCTGAGAGCAATAGTAAACTAGACCAACAAATATATGGAAATCTGCCACCATTGCTTTCATGGCTGAGTGGAGATGAATCTAAGTCAGACCAAAATTAGAAAAAAAATTACTGATTTAATGTGATTATGGAAATGTTGGAGGGTTGAAATGGGATCCTGATCACGGGAGAGTAGGAATCGGGGCTGAGGGGGGTGGGTGGTGTGCTGGTGAATTTAAGAACCTCTCTGAAAGTGAAAACAAACTGTAGGTTTGGAAAGTTTAAAGCGGAGGTAAAAATTATACTTAAATATATCTTGTTTATTAAGGTGGTAAATGAGCAAATACCCACTTATAGTGAGTCATTGAAATGATGACATAATTTATGTTTGTCTTTTCTTAGGTGGTTACCTCCTGGCATATACACCCCACACAGGCATACAATTCTATGATTTAGATGGTGCAACCTGCTTTCCCCATGTTTAACATACACGTAAGAGTATCAGTGGACCTGTACAAGTGTGATTTCTCTACTGATAATGGGAATTACAATAAAGATACAAAGACACTCTGGTGTGATTTACTCAATTATTCCTTAACAGTAAAGTGAACCAGTTAAACCAAAGGTTGCATTCTGAAAGGTCAGGTTTACAAAAATTAAATAGAAAATTTCACTATGTCAATTTTATTAATTTAAGTAATCCTCTCTGCAAAATATATTTGGTATGTTGTACTGGTAAGAATATAATTTGGAAATTTTTTGTGGGAAATGTTTCCATTTAAAAATGTCAGTAGCTCAGATGCAACTATAATTCTCCTTTCTGCGGTGTTTTCTTTTGTGGTAAATTGTGAAAACAAATTACGTTGACCTAGAACATGTAAGTTAAAAAAATATACAATTAGTACTAGCTCTTCTGAAAAAAAGTAGTTTGTTAATGTTGTTGTTTCTTCTTGTTGATTTTTTGCTTGAACATGTTTATTTTCCTAATAAGCAGTATTCTACAAAGTTTTAAATGGGGAGGCTCCATAGCATCTCAAGGTCCATTAGCCCTTACCCTTTTGTATACATTTGTACCATTTTGGTAGAAAAGGCACCCCTTTTATACAGCTTTCATTGCAAAAGGGTACATGTACCACTTTACAAACCTATTTAAGAATACTGCATCCCTTTTCTAATCCCTTGGAAAGAAGTTAATAAACAATATTACAGAATCTCTTCATTCTGGCTGAGGAGAGTAAATGAGAGCTTTTCAACAACATTTTAGAACCAGAAGAATTGAAATCCCTAAATCACAGATTTCCCTACCCTTTCATACACCTCAACTTGTGAAATCCATGTTATTTGATAGTTACATGTATACCTGAAGCCTGAAAAAGGTACCTATCTTGAGCTGAGCCTCCCCCTATAGGTCATTACAGAGAGTTTTCCCACATACACAAGTCAGGAACTCTTGACAAGTAGTGATGAAGCTGGCCCCAAGACAGGTCTGAGTCAGCTTCTTCAGTTATTGAGCACAAACTTGCTCTCTGTCAACTTCTAGTGCAGAACCTTTTCTTTGCTGATCTGGTCCAAGTTCACAGACACTAGCATCACTCTCAAGACGCTAACACTAAAAATGTCACTCACAGTCTGATTCTTCAGTTTCACTGCACCATGCTTCGTCATCACTCATCATTGTTAGACATGAGTTCATTAGCTTGTAAAATTCACCAGTCTGGCAATGTCGCTGTTGTTAATGCTTGTTCCCAGACTTCCTCTTATGGCTAGATGCAGGGGCATGAAATTTCACTACTGTTTACGAATAGTTTGTTTACATGACATATTGAAAGAGTGATAAATTAAAATTGTCAGAATTGCTAGTGTTCTCTTATTCCCTTAGCTTAGGGATTGAAATATCTTGATGAAAGATTATATAGAGATTAAGCACACTGAAATATAATGCAAAATTTATGAGTAACCTTTCAAAATGGGTTGCCAACATGACAGGGATTAATAGATAAGGAACTTGGTCTGCAAACAAGGCAAATGAGAGGGTTTGAAGAAATTAAAGGTGAATGCTAGACCTCGGGGAGGGTGGAGGGGGGCATTGGAACTTAGCGTTGCTGACATTTAACACTGTTGAAACGGAAAAATAATTTTGATTATAAATGAGAAAAAACCACGACATGTCCAAATTACTGAATCGCCGTTAAAACTAATCCTCTTGCTTTTTTAGGGGTTCACGGCCTGCCTGTAACGAAGCGTTTATCGATTAAGGGATTGCTTAGGGAAAACATATCTTGTTTAATGTTCTTAACCAATCGTAACATATTTTATGGCATCAGTTTGAGTCATGAGCAAACACGTGAGTTTGTGTTAGTGTTGATCGGCAAAAAAGTTGCACAAAGCGCGTTGTTTGTGTGGGTCTATTCTTGCAGTGATACGATTAACACCCGGGATTAACAGCACTCGTGTATTCTCGAGTGTTTGGCAACAGTAAATTTTTAAAAAATGCGCGATTATGCCATATTCAAATTTGATTTTGCCGCTCAGCGCTCTTTTCTACCGGATGTGACGTCATTTTTTGTTGGATGATTCAGATACACAAAGAGTGCCAGGCGCGCGGAGTGTCCCCCGCCTCTGGGGAAGGGGTTGATAAAGGGTTGATCAAGTTTTTGGCAGGCATTTAGGGACTTTAAGCAGCGGGAACGCGGACGGCGACGGGGACGCCGAAATCTGTGAGAAGGCTGGGGAGAGAACGCCGTTGTCGCGGGAATTCACAAACATTAAGCAGCACCGTCGGAAACCGCGGTTTCCGCACTAAAAGCTTATTGACATTATCGATATTCGTCCTCTGTTTATCAGGATGAACTAGGATCACTTTATTGAAAGAAGTTCGCAATCAACTCTTGATAATCCACGATGAAGGTGTGTTAAACGATCACGAACTTCTACTCTTGTACGTTTTAAACCGGTCGAATGATCTCGACCAACCTTATGATTCCTTTCCTGATTTTAACTTCGATGGTTTGAAGACGACGAGTGCCGGTCTGAATTTCGCTTCCACAAACGCAACTTGCCCCTTCTCGCTGAGTTGTACAATGAAGTAAACGAACTTGTTATCAGCAGATGTTTAATCAGACTGGCGCGACAAAACAGTGTGCTGACTGATAAAGATCTAAGTAAACCACTGATCTTACGACTGAAAATGGAAACAGCTACGCAAGTTTTAATGGTGTCTACCCTTTTAAATGTGTTAGAATTTCACCATCATGAGCCATTTGACATTTGAGTACTTCTCGAAAGGAAAAATTTCGATTGAAATTCATGTAAGTTGTCTTTATTTACATTAGCTTTCAAAAAGATATTTCACGGTACTCACATGTTCGCCGACTGGCTTGAGTTCGCTTCGGATTTCCCGACGTTTCTTTAAAATGAAATATCTCACATAACAAGAGAAAACAAGCATTAAAGTTCCTCGAAATTAGTAACACGGGTTATTTAGCGTTGACACAGCAGAGGAAACGAAAGCGAAAACTCACGTTTTCAGACAACGCGAAATGAGCTTCACTCACGTCGGGCTCGAACGCAGAACGTCAACTTGTTTCCCGCCAGTCATGCGCAGTGGACCTTTTGGCTTTTCCCTGATCTTATGGCGTTCCCGTCGCCGTCCGCGTTGTCTTTGCTTAAAGTCCCTTTTATCTCACCGGAAGCGCGGAAGGAACGCTCGTGCCAGTCCTTCTCCGTATCACACATTGGACCAAGAGCGGACTTGTCCTTCCCCTCGCCAGAGGCCGCGATCCTTTTCGTCTGCTGCTAATCGCACCAATGAATAAGCGCGCATATCTGTACTTTCACTCAAAACACGAAAATAACTCAAAATATTCCTCAGTCAAGATAGCTTTCAATTTTACAGTGGCGTTTTTCATTATACAGACCGTAATTTAGCTATTTACAATCACATATACAGAATGCATAATATATCTAACGTGTTTTTATAAGATTACAAAATAAGATTACAAAACCTGTATATTACAAAATTTGTAACAAAGCGTTCAATGCAGTATTTACAAAGATGTTTGCAACATTTCACCCCTATTCAATTGCTAGTTAAGTTTAAACTGGTGCAGCGTTCAAATTTACCGTAATAATCTGTTAATTGCAAGTAATCTGCTTGTCATTAAATAACTTAATCATCAATTAAAATTTTCCTAATGAAAAAACGTACAAGAAAAATCTGCTCAAAAACTGAAAGCAGTATCTTTCTGTCTGGCGAAAGAAGAAAGAAGAAGTGTCAAAATGATGCGTGTCGCGAAATTCACAGAATTGATCAATTTCCACTCGCGAATAGAAACTGAGGAAAGGAGGGCGACTCATTGCTTTAAGTCTGTTAAGAATTGAAATGGTCTAAATAATATTTTATCCAACGAACGATCTGCTGTAAATTGGGGTATAAATACAAGCGATACATATAAAAACAAATCCGTTTTAAGTTAAAAGCATGATCACAAGTCGAGAATATTTACTAAGAGTTAAAACTTCTCTTTTAGAGGACGCAGAGTCTGAGATTTCTTTGAATAAATTGCGTTTTTGCATTGTTTAGCGACAAAATGCGAATGTTCCTGATCTACCAGTTGCATTGCATGAATTTTGCTTGCTGACGTTAAACACCTTTTCTATCTAATCAGATGAATGAACAGTCTTTGAGCCAATCAGATTACAAGACCGGAACGAATTGTAAATTCAATAATGCAGCATTTTCCCGCGCTTTTCACGCGGGTAACATGTGCGCCTAACTTACATTTGCTATCAGTTGCTGTTAACGTACAACGTTCATCTTACGCAAATCAGCACTCTAACAGTTGTAGTCATGAAAATACATTTAAAAAACACCTCGTGAGAAAACGCGTGCAAAAAGATGCACTTCTATTTAAAAACTAGATTATGAGCTGAGATTTCCATCTCGCATAGAAATCGAGAGCGAATAACCTAATTGTCTTAGAATAATCTTCTAGTTGTTCAAAACTTTATCTAAATCCTCTTCACAGACACTTCGAAAACACCAAGAAGCGGTCGCCAGTTCGTTAACAACCCCACACTGCTAGGCTACTCACTATCTAAAACAGATAATCAATTAGATTCTGAGCTCGAGATTTCTATCGCAGAAAAAATTTAGTGGTGAACTATCACGCATAGAAATCTCGAGCTCAGAATCTAATTGTTTTAGTATAAATCTACTAGTCGTTCAAAACGTTATCTAACACTTCGAAAACGCCAAGAAGCGGCCGTCATTTTGTTAATAAGGGCACACTGCTACGCTACTCAATATCTATCACAGAATAGATAGTGAGTAGCGTAGCCAATCAGAGTACGACGTTTGCGTTAGAACGCTAGATTTATACTAAATAGTGACTAGCCTAGCCAATCATTGAA
>NC_138150.1:10739155-10761655 GCF_964199315.1 Orbicella franksi
AGTTTCACATCTTAATTAATCCCACAATTACCGACAGAAGTTAACTCTATTGCACTGGAGAGTTCTTATCTTCAATCATATCTGTCTTCTAAGGTTACTAAATCATACTTACAAGTCTTTAAGCCTCCCCAGGTTTCGTAAAGAGCTTCCAATTGACTTAATCTCGTTGTGCTCTATTTTCCTGTTGAAAGGAAACCCACAGTTTCTATCGTTAGTCTAAATTAATGTGCATTGCACGGAATGCCGAGAGCTATCATAGAAGTCTGCTATGTAAAACTAATGTGTTTTAGACACTATACTTACAAAACAGAGAGTGACGTGCAGCTGGACAAGTCTGGTATACGAACAATTTTGTTGAAATTCAATGTCCTGAAAAGAAAGGGAAATAATTGTCAGGCGTTTATGCTTAGCTTTAGAAGGAAGAAAAACAAGTAACACGATACTTTACAGGGTAATTGCCATCCTGCGAATAGATCTGGAACACCATGCAATCTTACAATCTTTGGAGCTTTGGAAATTTGTTCATGACGAAATTAACAATTTGCATTTTCGAAGCGAGGCTTGGTAGTGAAAGTTACTAGTCTGATTTCAGCCTACATAGCTATTAAAACGATATTGTGACTTACAAGTCCACCAGTCCCTTCTGCTGTTGGCACAAATTTTCTGGTAGTTCTTTGATCTCGTTGAAAGTCAAAGTCCTGCACATAGCAAAAAAAATCACCTAGCTTAAGAACAACACCCTTTGAAACCTCATTGGAAAGAGTCAAAGGAGCTCTGAAGCTACCTTCTCCTTGCACAGCGGTCGACGCGCAAAATATCTCGTTTTTGGAACGCTGAACTGACGCGGATGGGATAGCCCCGGGGGAAATATCATATGAACAGGTCGGGGATGCCCATCGGAAAATTCAAATGAAGCCCCTAATGGACGAAAATCTGGGCTTGCTTCGAGCTTTATTTGCCGCTAAAAGATACAACTTAAAACGTAATAGGATTGATTACCAGCCGCTGTTCTGGAGAGGAGCCTGGGTTTATAGACCGGACTCGAGAGAGCGGCGGATATCGAGTGTAAAAAGGTAAACGAGAACGCTTTTTCATTCTTATCTCTTTGACTGCACCCTAAAAGATACTTTGACGGCTAAAAATAGTGGCATTTCTTTATGAACACCCTTAGTGAGACCAGAATCTTTAACTTACACCCCTAAGCGAGACGAAGAGCATCCCCGACCATTTCAAATATCGGAGACCCACCCTCCGGGGAGATAGCCAGGCTGAATCTATACGTACAGGTATTGTAACGAAGTTGTTCCCGTCAAGTTTGGAAATCTGTCTAACTTCACACTAACCAGCCTCCTGAAAGATTCAAAATAAGAAGCACAAGAAGTTCATCTCATACACAAGAAAAATTTACTTTCTAAGTGAAAATGCTTCTAATTCGTAATTTGTATGCACAGTGCACAGTGGAACCCCGTTAAAATCCGATCGCCAGCTGGCCACAAAAATCTGGTCGTGTTAACTGGGTGGTCGTATTAAAGGAGTTCTTTAAATGAGAAAATGACTGACTGAGCTTTTGTTAAGGCCAGAATAAAATGACCGGAATATCGAAGTGGCCGTATTAATGGGGTGGTCGTAAGTTGGGGTTCCACTGTATCAGTCATCCTGTATTTTTAGCAAAAAATCAACAATCAAACTAACAGTGGAAGAAAGGTGAGACAGTTAATCCTCCATATGAGCATTAGTCCTAAAGTAATCCCTCTTAAGGTATTTTTACATCACTCAGGAGGGTCTTCAACTATCCAATCCTGTGACGCACATTTTGCTCACGTGAACAGCCCAAGCGGCCTCACAAGAATTTTTATCCTTCAAGAAAATACCAGCGCAACGCGGGAGTAACTGCATGTCCAGGGATGCCATACCTAAAAACAGCTCGAGAGGAATTACCTTGAGAATAAGCCCCATATGGGGGATTAACTCTAATACTCTCCATATTCTCTTGTCGCAGCTTAAATCCCTTTAATTACTACCTGGCGTTTCTTTCTTTCGTAAGATAACATAGCAAGTTTATGGTGAACACCAAGCCATAAGTGTTATATGAAAACCAAGATATATCAACTGGGACTCTTTTCCCTTAGAGGGCGTTGAGAAAGTCATACGAGATTCTAACTATTCTGTTAAGTTTTAATACAATCTAACTATTTAGTTAACAGATTTTGATACAATCTACTACTCAGTTAACAGATTTTGATACAATCTAACTATTCAGTTGACACGTTTTCGATAAAATCTCGAAATTTTAAAGGGGTTAATGAAACAAACGTGAACTTACAGTCGACTTTGTAAAGAAGGTAGGTATGAAAATGCGTTGTGTCCAACTGATTTTAATTTTTCCCAAGTAAAAACTCTGCAAGGAAAAGAAACAAAATATCAGTGAGCATTGCTAAACGGCTTAGGAAACAAAAGAGTTCGCCCTTTCATTCTGTGCCATTGGTTTCTCTCAAAATGATCAATTTTAAGCGCAAGCAACAATTGCAATATTAGCTTTTGCTTAAACGCACGCAATAATTAAGGTACCCTGCCCAAAAAGTTACTCCGTGAAAATGTAAACAGCAGTTAATCAATAACAGCTTGCTATCAGGTATCAAGTACATCTGTAATGAAGACCGCTTTAAAAAAGAGATTTCACGGTAATACTTACAAGCTGCGGAGCTTAACGAGTCCTCTAAAAGCATAATCTTGAATTTCTTCGATCGGGTTGTAGCTAAGTTCTCTGTTTCAAAATAAAAGCATCAGATTAAGGTCTCGACAATATCACTTACGCCACTACTGACATTACTTACAATAGGACCGTTACTTACACTACGATTACTGCTAACACTACGATTACACACTACAAATACTACAGGTACTCTGCATTCACACACTCTCAGTGTTTCTGATTTTTACTGTCAAACATTCTTTGCTACTTCCGGATGTGAAGTTGCTTAGCAACCACTCTGATTTAAATCAAACCGCGTGCGCAGGTAAAAACTTTCGAAGACTGCATCCGACCAAAAACGGTATTTAATCACTAGAATTTTAAGACCAACAGAAAAATACTCACAGCTGTTGAAGATTCTTGACATCCTTCAAGGCAACAGGTACTTCCTCGAGATTGTTGTTTCTCAAATTTCTAAAAGAGGTAATTCAAAACATCAGTCCACATTGTACTCATCTCTTCATTTATCTTTTTAATTCCTCAAAGGTTAAGAACCAAGTTGGGTTACCCCGCTGAGTACTTACAATAATTCCAAAAAGTCCAGGTCCGTGAATGCGTCATCTTCAATTTTCGATATATTATTATGGAATAGTAGACTGTAGGCAAAACGAAAACACAATGAGTAAAACATTTAAAACTCGGAAGTTAAATTGTTATAATGGTGCAAAAGCTCTAAAAGAAGAAACTAACTTACAGTGTTAAAAGCCTGGAGAGGGATTGAAAAGAATTGTTCCTTATTACAACAATCTTGTTTTGGTCCAAACTCCTATAACAAAATGACAAAAGATTGAATTAAGTATAGGTAATCACACGGTTTCGAGTTCAATTTGAAATTAATGTGCACGAGTGAGTTTTTCAAAAAGCTGAAATTGCACGAGCCGATTCGGCGAGTGCAATTTCAGCTTTTTAAAAAACCCACAAGTGCAAATTAATTCCAAATTGAACAAGAAAAACCGTATGATTACTTATTAATAATATAAACATGAAAAAATTCGCGTGGAGGAAGTGCCGGGAGATCTTTCTTGAGGCCATTTTTTCTCGTTCGAGAAAACTTTTTTCAAAGTTTCCGCACAAAATTTTCGTCATCAATTTACGTCATATTATTGACTTAGAAAGTTTGGAATTGTCTTTCAGCCAATCATAATCTAGAATTACGGTGTGTAATTTGCACTGGTGTACACTTAAACTACGCTGCTCTCAGTCAATCAGAATCGAGTGAATTTTAAATATATATTATTACAAACAAAAAGCAACACTTGGTACATAAAAAGAAGTGTGTGAAATTCATCGCACTGCTTACTGCGCTTTTCTATAACATGCGGACTCTATAAAGTTCAAGGCTCAACCGACAAATACGTTTTTCGCTAATGTCAATCAAATGTTCGGCGGCTCCTCCCAGCTTCCGAGTACAAGAGAAAAATGGAGTGAAAAAAGTGAATACGTACAAATACTCCAGATTTTTAAGATTTGCTAAGGCATCCGTTGGGATTTCTGTAAGTTCGTTGAAATCAAGCCAGCTGAAAACAACACAAAGTAGGATTTTAGTGAAATGAGCATCTTAGATATACATCGTCAACGTTAGCGACCTAAGACTACATCAAGCCTGTATCTTTAACGTCTTTTGCTTCAGCCGTTTAGGGCTAAGGCCATTACTGGCCGGGGATTCTGCTGATAACACGCTATCTGAACTGTCTTATCATCTTTCCAGATATTTTCTAAATATCACAGCTCATTCTGGACAGAGTTAGTATAAGAGTAGAACTCTCCTGGTTATAGACTCTTATCAGCGGGATCTATAAAGATACTCAACCCGGCGTTAATTCCTAAATTCCAAAATTTAACAAACATCTACATTCTCCCTACAATGCCGAACACACTGTCAAACATAACTAACTTTTGACTTACTGACCAACTTACTGACTGACCGACCGACCGACTGACTTACTAACCGAGCGTCCGAACGACCAAACGACCGACCGACAGACAGACAGACAGACAGACAGAGAGACTGAGCGACCGACCGACTGGGTACATTAACACAAACAATAGCATACACAACAACAACAACAACAGCCGGGAACTGACATGAAATTGCGAGTCAAAAAGATGAAAAGTAGTTGAAACTTACAGGTGCTGAATTTTTGGGACTCTTTGGAAAACACCAGCGCCAACACTATGCATTTTGTTGCCTGTCAGATATCTGAAACAAACAATGAACCATGTTTAGTTTATTAGATCAGTGCACAGCGCACTGCACGCGAAATTTAAAAAAAACTACCAAGAAAAGTGCTGACACCTTTGCAAAGTACTTACAACTCATCCAAGGATTCCAAAGACAGTCCAAATTCTGGGCAAGTTCTGAAGTTGTTCCCTTTAAGGGACCTGAGAAAGAATACGAGCGATGCGTTAAACAACGGAAAGCAAATGATCAATATTTGTTCATTCAAACAACTGACAAAGGTACTCAATAGACTAACAAACGCTCACACTTTGAACTACAATTGCAGACAAATGGATAAGGCACGCACAAGGAACAGATATTACACACAACTGACAAAATTATACGGACACGAGAAACTTACAATATTTTGAGTTTCTTCACTCCCTTAAAGGCGTCAAGTGGAAGACTCTCCAGCTTATTGTCATCCAGATGACTAGGGAGAAACAAACGTCATCAACTGAACATAGAAACTCTCTGAACATACCAAGCTAATAATTGAAAGAATATATACTTAAGAGCTAATGCTTTCTAGATATACTGAAACATTTAGAAAATAGCCCAAGGAGAAAACGCGCGCTGATTGGTTTAAAATCGTGTTTTTATAACTCGATAGAAACACAGAAATAGCACGAGCCGTTGGCGTAATGATGGCGCGAGCAAAGAGAATTTACATTTTGATGATCAAAGCTAAACAAGTTACTTTCTTTTTTTTGTCTCGGTCTTGTTTTCAGAAAGATTTTCACGAACGAGAACTATCCATCCGGGTACTTTCCTCGGAAGAGCACTATGGGCTGATAGTACCTCTCCGCGGACGAACACTATCGCGTCAGGCGATCAATTTAAACCAATGAGAATCGGAAAAAAATTAGTGGTGAACTACAACGGGTTATAGAAACACTCGTGGAAGTTTGGGAGAATTCGAAAAGGCTGTGAAAACACTCGCTGTCAGCTCCTGTCGCTGCTCCCAAACTTCCACTCGCTTAACTCGTGTAAGTCTTCAGCTTATCCTCGGGGGTGGAGTAGGGCTTTTCATAGTTGAAGTTTTGGAATCTAAAATTTGGAAGTCGGGCTTATTTTCTGGAGGGCTGGGACTTAATATGGCGGGGAAACTGTTTTAGGTAAAGACATGTCAAAGACCTTATTAACAACTGACCAACCCACATAAAACTAAAATTAGCTTACAATCAATAACACCACAACGTTTCATCTTGCCGCCGACATCTACGTTTTAAGGGCCTTATGGCTGTTTGCACATTGGGATTAAATTGAATTTACTAATTCCAATAAAGCTAAACAAATACCTCCAAAGGATGCGATCAGGTTAACTGAATTAAGAAGCCACATTAAATGCGCAGACGAAAAACAAGAATAAGCTCTTGCCACATGCAAAAGGAAATATGGATTACGATCATTTCTAATATTTCAAAGTTGCCGCTGTAAAAGAAATATTGTCTTTTCGCTTTTCAGTCTCCTTTGAATTTTGTACATGGAGATAAAATTGCTGCTGGCTTTTGAATGGCGCTTTGTAGGAATTCAAATTTGTTTTTCTTTGACGTTTTTTAAAAATAAACTGGTTAAGTTTCTAAGATACTCTAATAAAATCGAGGTTTTTCACATGAGCTGTTTTCTTGCAGCGAGTTTGAACATTTTAGTAAAACAAAGCTTTTTCAAATTCTGTTCATTCGCAAAGCTTGGGAGTTCACTACGAGCAACTTGCACGGACTGCAGAGGCTATAATTCCACTAACTTACTTTGGTACACAGATAAACCATCTCAATGAGCCCCTCTTTTATAAGATCTTCCGTTTTTGTTAAGTGCAAGCTAATTACTTTGCGTAAATCCTCGGCAAACTACAACATACTAGCCTATCTCAACAATGGGTCTTTACATTTTAAGGTGACCTGTTCGATGTATTGATTTCAAGTAGAGTAAGTTGTATGTAGGTCTAGTAAGCGCTACAAAACGTCACAGTTTGAATGTACAAGTTTAATTATACTGGGCGTAAACATGAGAGAAACAAAAGTGATCGTGGGTGTGTGATGTGTGTGATTTAACTGAAAAATAAACGAGGCAAAATATCTAAATACAAAATATAACGACAAAAGACTGACAACGGAGCAAAGTAAACTTACAAAACTGTGGCGACTCCAATTCTAGAATTAGTATTTCAGGGCTCACAACAGTGAAGCAGCTAAGGACAACGCGGTAGTAACCAGCAGATCGAACTTTCAGTGCTAACAAGCACTGGCGAAAGTAAAACACAAAACTACGCATAATGAGGAATGCTTAAAGAGTGGGTTGCATAATTCCCTGGGGTCACGGAGTAACGTGAAAAGAAAGTTCTAGTCGCTACATTATAAATTACGCGCCAGAAAAACGTGGCTTATTTGTCTCCTTATTGACTTTAGTAAGATGGCTTCTATAGACTGGTTGTTTCACCTGTTTAACATACCCCTTTAACTTAGAATTAAGTTTTGGACTTTTCGCTCGCTATCAGAGTTTTTATGACTATGGAATGTTTTCTCAGGCTTTAACTCGACGGGAGGTTTTAAAGGAATCATTTCAACTTATCATGTTTTCTACAGGTCTACATAAATATTTTATCCCATTAGTAGTCTTTTCCGGTAGATAAAATCGATTGTGATCCATCTTTATATTGAATTAAATTTCCCTGCTTTGTAACAACTACCGGGACCGGAACGACCCAGCACTTTAACTTTGCATATTATTATTATTATTATTATTATTATTATTATTATTATTATTATTATCATTATTATTTTTTATCATTATTATTATTATTATCATCATTATTATTATTGTTGTTGTTGTTGTTGTTATTGTTGTTTTTACTTAAGCGATGACTAATACGATGGCGAGGATTGAAATGGATCACAATATAGACACCCGCTCAAGCTTACACGCTAGGATCAGCCCGCACTGAAATTCTAACCAAGCCCGTAGGGGAATTTCCAGCGATTTTCACGATTTAAGTAGAGTTTAGAAAGTTTATCAGTTTCACAAAAATAGCAGGGCGTTTTGCGCAAATACCAAACCCGAGCCAGGTTGAATTCGTGTGGGGTATTTTATGAAGTTAATATGACGTATGAAAGGCTCAGTGACGACTATATCTGGGCATTTTCAAAAGTTAAATTAAGTTTTCTATCTGTCCAAAAGTAAGGTATTCGCCAACTCTTAATTTGCCACTTGACCAACGGACTTGCTGAGACTTGATCGAATAATGGCGTTTTTAAGATTCCCTGCCAACAAATTCACTTTTGCGTTGTTGCATTTAGCTGGTAATGGCCTCAACCGGATATACTCGATAAGTGCTTCTTGATGTCATCCCAAGTTTTTTTTTTCTTTCCTTTTTTTTTTTGGTAACTTTTAAAATAGTTGATAAGATTTGGTTAAAATCCCTCTTTAAGTGAAGAGAAACGAATTCTTCCGTCCATTAGTTATAAGAGTATTGATTTTTATAATAGAGTAATATAAAATGTTTCTTATCAAAGTTTTCCTGCAAATTGCTGCAGACTTTTCCAACACTTCGGAACAAACTGGTAATAGAATCGCATATTCGATTTTAATCCCTCGAGCTTAACTTTAAGCGCACCAGCAAATTTAATACAACCTCTTGTAAGTAAATGCCTCCATCCTTCAACTGCCTATATAATTTCGAAATGGTGAATCTCAATTATAAGATATAATTGTATCCTTCCGGTAAACGAAGGTCTGTTCAAGGACCTTTTATACATTGTCCATTTAGTTCTGGTTCTGTCAGTTGAAAGTCATGGCTGTTGCCACTAAAATTGTTGTGATCAATAACTAACTCCATGATAAATACTTTCCACATATTCGGAGTGACCGTTTTCAGATACCTGGGCAAAGACACGCACTGAAAGGAATTTTAAAAGTGTCTAAAGCGACAATGGAACAAAAGAAGACTTTTGACCCCTCGGCCTGTTCGCTATTACTTTTCCAAGAGTCCATTTGAGGCAACCAAATTGCATTTGCTTGGCTCCCTGCTGCAAGACTCTCAAAGTATTTGAAACTTTTTAATTAGATATTTGAGCGCTCGACGCAAATAAGATCATGGCAAATACACCCCCCAAACCACAGTTTACGTCAGATTGTATTTTAGGTCAACTGAAACCGAAGGATGCAATAATTTTGATATCAGCTGACTAATGATGCGCGGCTTAAAATGGAACGGAATTTTTCAGGAATATCAAAAATGAAAATGAATGCAAGAGTATACTCAATACAAACTAAGAATAACAATCAAAAAGCTATTATTAGGAGCTTAAGTCTATCAAGGAGCGACTAAGTATGACAAGAACGAAACTTTTTTCATCTCGAAAAAGCTTCCATCAATGCATTCTTACATTCCCAGCGAGGTTTCCATTACAAGCGGCCAAAGACAACAATACCTTTTACTTTGATTTAAACTTTAAAAAAATTATATATATATATATATATATATATATATATATATATATATATATACAGTAAATGTCGATACATTGCTATGGCCTACAAGGTATATCATAACGCACAAAGTCAATTTGCGAGCGTAATAAACTAGGTCCAGGTACAAATTACATTCAGTTTTAATACGTCCATAAAAACGATTTACCCTCACAAAAGGTCAGTTTGTTTTATCTACAATTCTTGTCTAGCTTCTTTCGTTATTAGCTGCAGACTTAAAAAAAATGGTCAAGAAATGTTTACTTTATTGATGGGATCTCTGCTACTTGACAAAGAACTGAATTCTAAGCATTTATGGACCCTTTTAGACATGTCGCGCTAAACTTCATCTATGTTATCGTTATTACAGCGATCAAATGTGGTTCAATGTAATCCTATTCAATCTCGTCCAGCCTTGTCCATCCTTATTATCTCTTGGCTGAATAGTTTTCAATTTGTACTGATCTTCGCTTTTAAATCGCTGTTTAGAAGATATAATTCGTACTGTCAGTATTGGAATGTAACCAGCTCTTGAGGGGGAATATCATTAAAAAGAGATTAATGTCATTTACATTTGAAAATATTCACCACATTAGCCTCAGTTGAAAGCTAGTTTCCAGTCCAATACCAAGAATACGAATATGGTCTATTATAAGATTAATTTAATAAAAGAACAAATGCCGATTGACTTGCTTGCTTTGGAATACGCAATTTGCTAATGTTTCGGTGTTACAATAGAATAAAGAGCATTAATAAATAGGATTTTCTCTTATGTTCTACGGTTGAACTTTGCTTCTCGTTTTCAGTATCCTTGATTAAGAGGTTAGGTGAATTATGCATTGACGCAAGCTAGGCATGAATGCCCCAAATTACGTTTGCCTCTTAGACCCCAATGTTATTTTGCACAGTGAGCCTAAGGTTCCAACTGAGGCCTAAACCAAAGATTGGAGAGTTGTTTGTTCGATACCACAAGCACAGAGTCGAGTTCTTAGCCAAAAAATCTCTCAACAATTTTTTTCCGCCAGGGATACTTGCCAAGGTCCATAACATAACTGCTGTCGGAAGCAGATGTTACTCAGCTTAACTTAGATACAGACTCGTTCTTGGCTATATACATACAGCTGCAGCATGTGACATTTGGTTGCCAGCTGCCAGCATTCCTGGTACAGCTAATATTAACAGTCAAGATTATCTAAGTCCCCACTAGAGATAAACTTGATCACAACACAGTAAAATGTTCTCACTCGCCCAATCGAGTAAAGATGAATTATCGACTTTCAGCCTCTTGTCTCTTATCGTTCAGACCCAGAAGTTGTAGCAATTGACGCTTTTGACATGTTATACAAACCATGTTTTTCTTTGGTTATAGGATAAAACAATTACTTAGAAAAGCCATCAAGAGAGACTCACAGGAATTAGTCAACAAATTAATCGGGAATAAAGCCTTCATTGTTGGCCGGTCAGTAACGGAGCTGTTTTTTCCCCAAAACAAGACAATCTCTTTTTCTTTTCTCGCGTATTCTCCACAATCTACATTTATATTGTAGTTTCTCCTGATCCTCTTGTATGGTACAGTCAACGACTGTACCATACAAGTATGGTACAGCTTGTTCTCTGGAAACGAGAAAGAGAAAGTCGTCCTTCTTTCCTTTTACAGGATATCATGGGAAAGTCCACTCAATGGGTCAACAATAAAGCCATTGGCACCTTTATTTATAGATTTTGAGTATTGCTAGCTAAAAACTGATACATGTTCGTTGTATTTTCAAGAAAAACGCCAATGCTTAAAGCTAATACCTGTGCTTTTTTCGCAACGAACTGAAACTTCCAAAATTGCAAGGCTTCGGAAACAATGCCAAAAGCAATTTGACCCGTTTGACTTTTTCTACGACAAACTGGAAGTCCCACAACGAAGATTATAGATATACTATAAATCACTGTATGCCCTAGTCTTGAAATGTCAATTCTCGTTTGAAACTGTGACATTTCTTTCGATATTAGTTTTGAGAAATTGTATTACATCAAGACAACATCCCTTTGTTAATGGATCTTTTCTTTGATTCTCTGATTGACAATAAAATAATGCTATTGATGATGTATTGAAAGACAGCTTATAAGATGGTCAATCTTCCATGCAGCTGTTCTTCAAGCTCTCTCGCGCCAGCTGAAAAACCTCTTCGCAAGTAGTTCTGAATTTGAAATTTGATTTGCTGGATGTAAGTCCCGCCTCCATTTCTTTACAGTTCGCAAAGAAAACGCCTTGAGCGCTTTCTCAGAGCCAATTTACGTTGTGTGAAATGCAACATTCGAGAAGACAAGAAGCGATAACAATTTCTCTCTCGTAATCGCCTTAAATTGTTCTAAAATCTCACCCATACACCAATACAAACTGAAGCCTTCGCACTCAACTTCTGAACCCACTTCAAGCCCTATCAGATTACGTTTGGCAAGGGAAACATACAAAAAAAGCCCAGGATATCAGTATTGTTTCTCTGGGCCGTTGAAAGAATTATGTCAATTCAAGAATAGAACACGAATCAATACTAGAAGAAAATAACAAATCAAGATGATTTAAATAGCCATATTCTAAAAAGGCTTGTACTCGAATGTTGTTTGTTAGGTAGGGGAGGCGGTTATTTGTAGATTAAAGCAAATATAAGTCAATATAGTCAGTAATATTAAGTCAATTTTCGGATTAGCTTTTGAATTATGTTTTGTAGCAAATTTGCCCTCGGCACTGAAAGAGTTTCTTCAAAAGGCCAACAGCAGTAGATTTCCTCACCAATTCATGGGCTAAAAATAGCCCGGGATTTATTTGTTGGCATGTTTCAACGCATTCTTCACTCAACACTTTCTTGATACCATTGCCATTGAACGGAAGCAGGCAATCAGTCAGTTACGTTGAATTGCAGTCTTTATCATTGGGGGTCTTCACCAAAAGCAGATGTTGAAAATAGGCCGAATTCCTTGAAAAATTACTGCGCGTATCTTCGAAGAAAATCTCCATGGTGTTTCCTTGCAATGCACACAAAGATGCTCATAAAGTAATCACAAGTAAATTTGCAAGACAATTCGCGAGGAAATAACTAACAAATGGAAACAGTTTGTGCAAGAGAGGTTGTCTCTTGGCCAAACCTTTTGTAAATCTTGTCTACCTACTGGAAATAGTATTAAAAATCTCAGTAAACTAAACTCGTCGTGGATGAAATTCAGACCACTGTTTGTTGTATTACAGTACAGAATAAACTGAAGGCTAAAACTTCAATTAATATCTTTATTTTGGTCTCAACCTTTACTAAAGTGTACTGTATATGAAACCGCTTCACTTTTGGTGAGACATCAACGAATTTATTAAATTATTTGCAGCAAACAACAGGTTAAAGACTGTTATGATGTTTGCATACCCTATGTTTAAAAATACGGACTTTTAATGAGTTTCATCACGCCCGTTTCCTAAAAAATATAGAGATATTCCTTGCTGTTCGATCGTTCGTAGCCTTTGCTCTGAAAAAGGACATTTTCAAACTGACACTGCCGTGTACACAGTACGTACATATTCCTTCACTATCAGGTCTCATTTTTATTGTTACTCATGTTTGCTTTCCACAAGGCTAAACATAGCTAGCAAGGCTCACTATCAAACTCCAGTCCGTATACGTCAGTAAGCGTCGTTTCCAGCTGAGAGAATTTTATTTCCATTGGCAGTGT
This sequence comes from Orbicella franksi, assembly GCF_964199315.1. Taxonomy (NCBI): domain Eukaryota; kingdom Metazoa; phylum Cnidaria; class Anthozoa; order Scleractinia; family Merulinidae; genus Orbicella; species Orbicella franksi. The sequence continues at coordinate 10,752,304 of NC_138150.1, forward strand.
TTAATATATAAAACAACTGATTCATAATGTTACTTCTGCATCACTGAGTTATGATGCACTTGGATTAAAGAGCACTTATAGGCTTCCAACGCTTTTTTCGTGCTCTCCAAACTTCCCGCAAAACAGTATGCTAATTTGCATTCAACGTGCTACCGAAATCACAAGTTAGCATATCGCTTCTCTTCATTGCGCTATTCTAAGATTGGCCTGATGCCATTTTTCAAAGAAATAGCTAATTATACCGTTTGTCTGTCCTATGTCACCTAATCGTATAAGGCGTAATTTTTTTCCCTTGGGTTTTTCAATCGGGGTCCAATTTGTTCAAAAAACTCTAAAGTAAGACATTTGGGGAGTTGAACGATCAAACGGAGAAGAATTTACATCTTTTGACTGCAAGAACGCAAGGTTATTCCGAGCCCAAAGAACAACCACGGCAAAGCTAATTCTAGTCTGGTTGTTGTTCATTTTAGAGCGTTAAAAAGGGAGCTTTAGGAGGTCTTCAAAAGCCGACGTCAGACTTCCCAAAACAAAACCAAGGCTGTCACCTGTGTAGTGAGGCTATTTATTTAGTTACCAAATACTACTTTTAGGCTTTGCCAAGTGCATGTACTAAAATATATCTGATAAATGCTTAATGTAGATTCCAGTCTGTCGCCTTGGACTGAAAAGATTTTCCCATCGAATTAAAATAGTTCTACTGAATTTAGTAATACTATATAACTCAAGCATTAGCGAAAACTTTGAAAAGGGAGGAACTAAAAAGAATAATTCTCTAGTGATAGTTAGAAGTCGGCATCTAGCCCCCATCTGTTCGTGAATGTATCTGTAATGAACAAAGATCACTAGAGATGCATCATTCTACCGAACTAAAAGTGTTCAATTGCTTTTATCCACCTCAAAAAATGATGTCTTAAATTCATCAATAAAATACTTAAAAAAAACAGATTTCGAACATTTAGAAACCCTCACAAATAAACCAAACTTTAAACTGGGTTGTACAACGTTTTGTATAAGAAACAATCGAGAAACGTTTTCTTGCAGGTTTGGCCAGTGAAAGTATCAGAGAGCCACTTATATCACCATGTAAGTGCTGTCGTGGTTAACATCATAATTAATATACGAGTTACTTGTCATAAAGCTGAGCTTTAAGTACAGAACTAAAAACCATTGGAAAAGCCAATCTATGAGAAATGTGTAGCACTTAAAGTTTAGGCTTGAACTTTAAGTCAAGTGTGGGAATATGCTAAAGCCATCAGAAATCAATAAAATCTCTTTGCTTTAACTTCTCTTTATTGAAGGACTAATAACGAGGGTTAAATTGTAAAAACACCGAAGTATTAAAAGATTGGTGAGAAAAGTAGAACTGAATAACAGCACGAAAAGTATTTTAGAATTCCCTTGACCGGTAAAGAATTTTAATTATAACTCTCATTTACTTAAATGTGTATTTTAGGAAATAAAAAATGTAAATAATTCGTCCGTCATGTTTTAGTAAACTATTGCCCTGACTTGCTTTTAATTTTACTGTTAACGTTTGCCCCCAAAAAAGCCTCTTATCCATTCTTGGCTGTCTTTTACCTTTTTCGTGAACTTTTTTCAGTCATCTGGCATAAAAAAACTGTCCTCAAGAAAAAACCACGGAAGACCCCCGTGTCAGATGCAAGCCAAAAATAACAGCGAACCAGGAAAGTAAATAGATAGGCAAGATTCCATTTTTATTAATTATATAACTGACACAGACCGACACATTTAATTTTGTCATAAAAAAAGATAATTGCAGTAAGTCGAGCGTTTTGATTTAAAGTAAAGGCGGTCTGTTTTCAGGGACAACAAAATTTTCACAAACATGTCCAAATCGTTTTCAAACAGTGGTGATAAAAATTAGATTTACACAATGCAAGTCTCTTGTGGTTGACAAGTGATATACTGAGTGCATATCAAGCCAAAAGAACAACATATCACCATACGACAATTTTTTATATCGCTCGATTTTGAATCATCTTGCCTCGTCGGAACACCTTTTTGCCACGGCTTTGCTAACAGTTTAAATAATATTAGAAAAAGTTGCTCTGGTAGCATCTCCACTAACCCTGCCCAGAGATAACTGATCAAAGTGTGAATATTAAATAAATAACTGAAAATAAATAGATTACAATATTTAGAGACGAAACCACATCAACCTTAGCTGGTTTTCATGCGGGTCTACCCTGGTCGAAATGGAATTTGTAGATGTTGGTTTTTGAGGAGGAAGTAAAACCGGAGAAAAATAGAGAAAAACCCTTGAAGCAAGGCAAGAACCAACAACAAACTCAACCCACATATGGCACCGGGCCGCAATCGAACCTTGGCCACGAGCGCTTTCACCACTGCGCCATTCCTGCTCCCTTTCGTACTACTCCAAAGTCCCTTTCTATTGTATTATTCTAAATCACTTATTTCAAGCTCTAAATTAGAGGAAGGATTGTCTGGAGAGAAGATTCTTCAGAAATTACTCAAATTCATATCTTATTCTTATCCATTCTGTACAAAAATCCCTTAATTTGTCGTCCTCTTTCCAAGTGACTTCTAACCGACTTCACTGGAAAAGTTCAAAAATACTTCGACAAACAATGAGGTACAAAACCAATAATTGAGCCACAACCTTTACTCGACCATTGTCTTTGACATCGTAGAGATAATTTTACAAGTACAATGAAGAAGTTTGTTTATCGTCTAATCAGTGAGCGAGACAAAGTTATGAAAACTGAAGTTGACTTTCTTGGCTCTCAAAAATGACGCCCATAAAAAGGTCGCAGTTTTTAACCTTCCTCTCATAGAGCCGTCAGTTTGTCTTGGGATATTTGTCAAGTAAAGAGTATGTTTTCACCGATTTTAAACCCTTGTAAGACTGGTTTAACACGAGAACAGCTTCTAAATTGTCGCATTAGATGTGTAAGTCAATTGAACGAATCATTCTGGTATCGGAATGTGCGCGCTTGCACATTGCGTGCCGTTTCAAGTTATTTCAAGAACTTGTTTTTATATAAACTGCACGCCATTAGACTGAGCAGCAGATTAAAGTTTAAAGCGTTTAACAAAAATACGATACATTTGGTTTGGAGCCGATAAGGCATCTGGCATCCCGCAAGGATTAAAAAACAACGCCGAAAAAATGTTCTTTGAAAATAGACAATGCATGAAATTAATGTATGGAATAGAATCTCTCTAAGTGATTCCAACTAACCCTTGAACAAGGCTTTTAACGTTGACATTCTAATAGACTAAAAATGTTTCTAAAGTAAGTGAATGGGTCTAAGAGTATTTTCTTGTTAGTATTGAATAACCTCCACTTATTCACCTACTCGACGGTGAACTCTGGATACCACCGCCACGCCAACGTAGTCAAATACGAGAATTATTTTCCTCTAGAGATACATTGCGGAAATAGACAGGACATGTGCAGACAGAAACTCTGGATATTTCTGACTTCGTTTGGTGAAGGGCCAACTTTGTAATTTTTCGAGATGGAATGCTTTCGTGATGTGTGCAAGATATCTCATGTTGTTGTCACGCGTTCGGCGCATTATTTGTAATCAAAACAGAGACGACACTGGAAGTCTCCATTTCCGGGATTTCGACCGCAAAAAAGTTTAAAAACTTTTTAACAAGCGATATCAAACTTCAACAATTGAACTAATGGCAGGGTCGGAAGACAACATGACTAACCAGCAGGCATCTGCAGGCACATAGTTTATTTTTAAATATCCGCATGCACATTGAAATATCCGTTTCTCATAGAGAAATACTTCCCACAAAAAAATAACAGTTTCCTTGCGGTTAAGATGTGGTTAACAATCTACAATGCATCGGTGATGTGAAGCTAAAGTTATTTCCTGAGAACGTGAGAAAAACAGCGACCTTTTCTATTCTGTAATTAGGGTGTATTTTTAACGCTATAGGTCCATTTTGGGACGCTTATTTACGAAAGCATGCCATACCATAAGTTGCACCTGAGTAGCGTGGTAAACCATATCATATCGCTCAAAAACTGAAAACAAACAACATCCACAAAGTGCTCTTTGTTAAATTGTTCCACGCAGGGAATAAAACAAAAACAAGTTGTTTTCCCACACTAATTTTCCACACGCGACAAAGAAAGGAAATTAGAAATCACGTTTTCTTTCAACGTTTCCGAGGATCTGCCCTTGGTTTTCCGTAAAATCGATTTCCTGACGACATTGAAAAGGCAATGCTGTAGCCTCAAAGATAGCTTTCAGGCCGAATAAAGAGATATGGGTTCAACCAACGATGAAAGATATCTAACGAAAGCAACCATGTTAGCGTGTATGACTACATGCCTAGAACAGGAGGAAGCTTTCCACCACAGAAAGAAAACATTTCAAAAATTTGCTAGTCTTAATTGTTTCATGAGGAAAAAAAACTGGCTGAAATTCGGCCCGATTCATTGATGACTGAAGCAGCTGAAAAATGGATAAGTAGGTGAAACTAATAAAATGATTAGTGCGGCTTGGGCTATTTAGTTCCAAGGCATTCCGTGTTTGCTTTTTACTTTTTTAAACAATAAGCGAGTCCAATGGAAAACAAAAATTATATTCCTAGACACTGACAATTTTAAGCTCTAAAAACAACAAGCGCCATCTAAAATTAAACGGCAAACAAGGTCTCTTTGTGTAGTCCCAGGTGATCCACGAGTTCAATGCTTAAAGAGAATTTAAAGCAAATGGAACTGTTGTTCCAACCCACTTTGCGTACAAAGCTACAGATGGCGGACTCGTCAAATTTTGGTCATTTATTATTCTCAACCGCAAAACTCTAGCAACTTCGGTTCTCAATTGACCTCAAAGCTATCCCATTTCACTCCCAAAACTCAGCGAGATATCCTGAAATATATATTTTCAACGCTGACGAAAGGAAATACTGGAAAAAATGCGGCGATACAAAAGAAGGTTTGCTTGGCATGAAAATGGAGCCAACACTCCTGCAAATTTCAGGAGTGCTAAAATAAACAAGGTCGCAAAGTCTAATTGGATAATTGTTTACATATATCGCGCTATTTTCTTTTCAAACCCATAATCACGGAACAGATGCGGTTCAAGGTTGTTTATTTAGGACCTTCCAGCTTATGAAATGTTTCTATCAATAGCAAAAATTTCCGGTCAGGTAAAAAAAAGAGGAAAAGAAGAAGAGAAATGTTTACTTACAGTTCGGAGAGTCTGCGAAAACCAGAGAACGGCGAATTAGAGAGCTCTCTGATCATGTTGTCACTCAAATCTCTGAAATGGATAATATGCACTCGGGATTAACAAAACAAACAAAGTTATTTGACGATATGACAATCGAAAGTAAGCGAAGAGTAAATTTATCACATTGCACAGGACACTAAATCGATAGGATAGGCGAAATAGTTTTAACTCGTTATGAGGAAGGTTCAATGCGGACTCGCTTTCACGAGTGTCGCATGAATTCTCTTGGTTTCTCCGTCCAAAAATGTGGCCCCCCACAAGCTTAAACAACCAAAATCCTTCTCAACCTTTGCTATTTCATGATCTTTAGCAGGGACTTTATTATGCAGATCTACCAGTTGTCGAAAAGACAGACCAAAATGTCAAACGTGACATGAGATTTACCATTATTAGGAAAGCGTTTTCAATTTGAAGGTCCAAGCGTTCAACTACAAACCAAACACGGTATTCCGCGAGTATTTTCCAATGAAAAGTGATACGAATCCTTGTGCAAGCTTGCTAGTAAATGTTTTTTCTTCGGTAGAATTTAGGTCATTAATTTTCATCAGCTTACCGAAGCTTGTTATTGGGATGTCAAATTGTAGACTAAACGGCGTATTAAAACCATGGTAAAAATGCACTAACGAATTAAACTGTTTCAGTACGCTTAATTTATTGGAAACAGTATAGTCGGACATTTTCATTGTCGAACCAAGATTTATTGTACTTTAGTCTTCTTATACTTAAAATAGTGAATGAATATTTGGACTTTGTGAGGGACAGAAAGCTTGAAGAGTCATCTCCTGCAGTTTTCGATACGTACGGAGTAAAACTACAGAAACACTGACTGGTTGTGCTGCACTCCATGTCAAGCCGCTGCTGTCCTCGTAACTTTGCTCCTTCGTATCTCTTGAAAGGGAACGCAACGATTTAGAATTGAAGAAAACACTTCATAACGATCAGATCTCTGATAAATGGGCAGATATCCACGCAAATTCCCAATTCTCTCCAGTTCTATATTGATGAACCGGGGTAACAATGCGATTACAATAAAATCGCACAGCAGTAATTCAATCAAACGGGTCGAATCTTTGTATTTCGATAGCGTATAGCATGTAGTCTGCTAAGAACACTCAGTACGTGATCTTGGGAAGGGATCTTGCTATTTTTAACCTTCCTTGACACCTTTGAGAGAAACTCATGCGATAGCCTTTGAAACGAACGCCTGAGAAATCCCCATACAGAACGCAAAAGGTTACGTTTTAGCAAATAACAACAACAAATCGAACGACTTAAGAAACGTATTGGAACTTACAAGTTAGTAACATTGAGAGGTATTCCATCTGGAATGGTAGTTAAATTGCGCCTTGTACAGTCAACCAGCACTTCATATTCTCCACTCCGACACAAACACGGGCCACAACTCTTGCTCAAACCATAACACTCGCTTTCTTCTATGACAAGTAGAAGCGAGAAAAGCACTGCGATCAATTTCCATTGCACAGCCATTACTCAAACTGAATTCGCTAACTGTGTCGCTCGCTCATGTCTGCATGGGATCCCTCTGCCACTCGATACGGATAAATGTGTCAAATTTCCCAAATGAGAACGATTGAGACGCCAATCAAAACAGTGGCTATATTTAGGACGGGGGCCAGAGATCAAATTTTGAATGCAGAAATCTGTCCGTGAAAATACTCGCACTCGCTAACAGGTATTTCCACATGAAACGTAAATAAAATGAAAAATATCTATCTTGTACTCAAGTTTGTAAGTAGCTTTCAATCCCAGGTTATTACATAACCTTGCTTTTCAATTTTGAATGTCGAAACACTGGTTGGTACCTGGAAATCGTTCAGTTAAAAATATCTCTTTGTGCCTTAGGGGGCTGGACTAAAAGACCACTCCTTCAATTTCTGGAATAACAGTGATGAAAAAACCCACTCACATAAACAGGAGTATACGACTTTCTTGACAAGTTTTTCATGTCGTTGTTATTACCGATGTCTTTGTCAATTTTAGGTACGTCCCACTCCGATATTGATTCGTCGCCAGGTCTAATGATATCAACTGAACGAAAAGTGTCAAACAATTTAAGTGCATGGTGCTATTTTTAGAGCTCAGAGGTCCTCGAGAGCATGTTCATTTTGCAAAATTGTTTACCAATAACTTGATAGACTCTCAAGCACTTAGTATTGCTCCTGAACACAGACAGCTATTTGTGAATGACACTAACTAGGAGAAACCATTGTAAAAAGAGATAAAACCATTCACTTCATCATTCTAGACTGAACTTTCCATTGACAGTTTAAAAGATTACAAGCAAAATTTAGCCTGAGTGGCACCTTGTTTTGTAGTGCGAATACCTCAATCCGTTCATAGAACAGCACATGATTAATAATCGCATTTCAAAAGGGTAATATAACGAAAAATATTATTAGGGTATAGATATTTAACTGAGTAGTTGTAGTGATCTTGAGCTGTAAAAGTGAAAGCCTGTAGACAGGAAGGAAAGCGAAACCAATCGAAAGTCGCCGTTTATGTCTAAAAATATGGCTAGTTTCAGATCTTGCCCGCACGACAGGCGTTTGTGTTGAGCGATGTCCGTTTTTACTCGTTTGGCAAGTGATTATAACTAACCGAGTTTTCTCAGAACGTGACTCACAAAGTTTCTGTCTGTCCACAGTGGTTTACCCTCAAAGCTTCAGTCTTCTGTCATGTCACTCACTTGGCGCCCGTCGACAGCTCTGAACTGCTTTTTTTATGTTTCTTTGCTTTAGTATGTAAACAAATAATTTGAACATTAAAAATCAAGCTAGTATCGTTAATTTACTGATAATTATCCACTTGCTGGTAATTGATCCAGTTACTGGGGGTGAACGAAGATGATTTTTTTCCTTCTTTTTTTTCTTTTTTTTTTTTTTTTTTTTTTTTTTTTTGAGTCTTCGGTGACAACCGTCGTGATAATATATATTAGTTATGCGTTTTGCGCTGATGATCGTATGTAGCTTGACAAAGACTCATGAAGGCTTAAAATAAGACGTTTTTCCTTACCATGCTTTTGATTGTCAGCTTTTACGTAATAAGACACATTTCGTGATTTTTTCCGTACCTGGGAGTTTCTAATTCTCATAAAACCAGCTGAGGTCAAATAAGCCGAACCAGCTGTCCACTTCGGCTAGTTTATTACACCATGACCTATTTAAAAACCATTCAAAGATACGAGACTTGCGTGGCTGTTTGCGCGTGTACCGGAGGGAAGGAATGAAGAATTGTGAGTTCAAGAAATACTCTTCTTACTCAGTACCATCTTTGTCGGCGCGCGCATCGCAGCGCAAGTGTCCGCTGAGCGCACAGTCAAAAACAAGTGAATGCGGTCCATTTCTAATTCTTTGATGAGGATTTACAAGTTCAAAGGACCAGTTCAAAGGTACTGTCTATGTATTCCGACTTCAGACAAATTACAGAGTAGATCAACCTGGCTTTTAAATGATAACGAAAGCTATAATTCGCATGCAAAGCACCGCTTCCGGTTTAACACTCATTAGCCCATAGTCTAAACATCGAAAATGCTCAAGAAGGTGAACAATTTGAAAGTTTTCTTAAGAATGTTAAGTTCGGCGGCGTTAAGCGATGTAAAATATAAACATTCGAAACACTCTAATCAGCTCATTGTTGACTTCATTCAAGTCCTTCAGCCTCACAAATCAATCAAGTCAATTGTTTGGAATGGCCGATAATCACAAGCAGTATAAGAAACAAGACAACGCATTGTTTTACCATTACGATGGATTCATCAGATTAGAAATTCCGTACAATATCAGGTTCTTTGAATGTCGCTGGCTCTGATCGTTCAAGGGCATAACTCACTTTTTCTTTTCAAACTGGAAAAAGACACGGAAAAATCCAATCAACCTTACGGTACGACAAACTTGTCCGTTATTCGCAGACCTGTACAAGAGCGAGGCATGGATCTAGGTTCGCGTGACTACCCAGGCAGCCAGAAAAACAAATTTACAAGAAAAACAACTTCACGAACTGATAACACTATTTTTAGCTCCGTAAAACAATTTATGATCCAGTTTCTAGTTAGCACTCAATCGAAGTCAAGAACTGATCTAAAAGTAGGA
>NC_138150.1:10766655-10899155 GCF_964199315.1 Orbicella franksi
GTCGGAAGATAAAGGGTGCTAAAGGTTTATATTTTGGCGCGAACAAGGCCGTCCTCGCCCCAGTCTCTTTCGTCCACCGACGTCGCCGTCGCTATGAAAACTCTCGGTGCTGAAGGTCCCTAATCTTTGGAGGGGAAGGGGGTTAACTGTTCCTTTTTATTCTGTCCAAGATTGTAGTTTCAGTCCGATACCGAGAATACGAAAATGGCCTTTCAGCATAGTTAGTAATTTCCACCGTGTTTAGTGCGTTCCTCGCCCAGTGCATATGAAGTCTCCGTTCATCTGAAAATACAGTTCGCAGCAGGAAAACCCTATCGTAAAAGAAACTTTTCTGGCCTGGGAGTCCATTCAACTGTTTTTTTCGAGTTATTTGTAATCAGGCCACCAAACAATCTCTTACACGATATTATATGCGTCTTTTATTGACCTAGACTCACTTAATGTTGGAGCCGGACATAATTGAGTCACAGTTAAATTCGGCCATCATTACGACTTAATGTTAGAGACATGATTGGGTCATAGTTAAATACGGCTAGTGTTTTTGGTTACGACTCCTACGTATTTCATAGCCTCTGCAACGTCGCTAATATTTGGCAAAAACTGATTTACCCGTGTTGCGGACCTGGTAATCCCTGGTTCAAATTCTGGCCCGGCTCCTGCTTATACAAAGTGTCACTTTATACCGAGGCTTCTCTCATGCACATCCATAGCCTGCGAACAAACTTCCTTGTGGGTTAGGGCGCACGGTACCTCATCCAACAATATCACCAGGTGATATTAAGAAAGCTATTTTGAAATTCTGTACAAGTCATTAAAAGAATTCAACAAATATAATAACGTCAGACGTACGTAAAAACAAACTCTAACTGATCCGACGTACATTGCGCACAATAACTTAAGCAGCTGAAGTAATACGGAGGATATTCTCTCGCAGCTCGTCGCGCAGCAACTGATGGTTTCATTCGCAAATTCACGTTGTCATGTTCTACACAGGGTTGCACAAAGTTAATTCATGACTACCCAACCTTCAATGCAAGAATCAAAACAGTTTCTTTTCGGCTAATCAGAAAGTTCGCACAGTAGCGGCTTGTTTCGATTTAGCCTCATGGGTTAAAAACGACATGTTTTCAAAGCATTTTGTTTTGTTGTTATTTACTTTTTTCTTTTAACTTGTTTTCAATGCAAAATACCTGGGTTGGCCAACTTTTCAAGCGATACGGCCGACTATTCTACCGTTACAATTTTTATTTGTACGGAACCAAATCTCTAACCAGTTTCTTGAGTCCTCTCAGGACTACATGCTGTACAACTTGGAGATAATTGGGTGACACAAATTTCGAGAACTACTTAAATTGGACGGAGGCAAATAAACAAATAATACTATGCTTTCCTGTTTGTGATTTCAGCATGACAACATGATTAGAACATTTACTGCGCAGTTTCAGGGAAATGAGTTCCTTTTTTTATTGGTATTTTCAACTCCGGTCATTTTATTTAAACTTCGCTTAGATTTTAAACTCAGTGGTTTAAAATCCCAGGTTTTTTTGTCAATTACAATTTATGGAGCTGCTAAAAGTAATGGTATGTCACCATTTTTTTCTGATTCTGAATTTTACTCAAGCACCTGGCTCGTAGGCTGCCACTGGTAAAAGTGAGGTACAACCAGTTTATGTATAACCGGTAAAACTGCCATTCACTAACTCAACCTAACCTATGGCCAGTCGCCTACTCGTCTAATTATCAGCAATATTTCGTGCGATTCTACAGGTTAACTGCAAATGATTTGGTATTCCGCTTTCAGCGTTTACAAGCAAACAGAAATGACAACAGATACTGAAAATGAAACTTGCCTAGTTTCCTTGTTTTAACAGCTCAAGATGGAATCTGACTTACGTTTTTAGCGTTTCTTCATAATTTTACTTTTCACCGTTTCTGTCAAAGAGGGACTTGTAAGTTGAAAACTCGGAAACAAAATCGAGGGCGCAAAAAATAAAATGAGAGAGGGGCTAAATTCCAGCATCAAATAAATAACTGAAAGCGGCGACTCGATCGTGGCTATGGCGTGTGTTTTCTCGCGTTGCCAAGGATACGTGCGCCCTCGTGCCACAACAAACAAATTTTATTTACGGCTTGTTTTACGGCTACTTTTACAGCCAGTTTGATGAATTGCAAAACTTACTCCGACTCGTTCAGTGTGAAGAACATTCAGCAAAACAATTTTGATCGAAGTTAAAGACTTTCTCGACGTTCTCTCGTTTATTCTTTTGTTCTTCATTTGAATCGGTTTTCAGTGCATTTTACAGTTCGAATTAAGCTAGCACCCTCAAAATATAATTTTGTTCACGGCAAAGTAGATTTTGGTTGAGTTGGGCATCTGTTTAAGATGGGTAAAGGCATTAACTAGTCTAATGAGTACCTGGATGCCATCCATAACTTCTCTTGCTTTCCTAATAACAAGTGAATTTTGTTGGTCCGTACCGACAAATCCTCTCACAGTCTTCAACACAACTTTTCATCAAATCATATTGTGACGTCAAACTGACGTCAACTAGAATCATTTGCGCGCGATTTCTGTTTCATATCCAAATAAGGTGTTTTCTGATCTCAGAACAAAATTCTTGTATCTGATTGGTGTTTTAAAAACAACAAGACCTCTAAAATAGATTGCTTTTATGGAAATGAACAGAAAACTGTGTCTTCTTGGTTTCCAAAACCTTGTCACATACGCGCAATTAATTATCACGTCCAAATTTGAAAAACCTCAGACCTTTTAAATGATATTCACTCGTTATGAAGCTTTCTATCTCGTTAATAAAAACAACGTGTCAAAAGAATTTGCTGACCAGATAATAATTTTCATCCTTAACCTCCATTAGCTAACGTTAAGGACAATAGTTTCTACTTTTGTCAAACGACATTGCAATTTTATACCGCGCGCCACGAATCGCCACTGATATAAGTAAATAATTCAGTCAAACGGTCAGTGAGTCAGTCAGTTAGTAAGTCAGTCAGTCAGTCAGTCAGTCAGTCAGTTAGCCAGTCAGTCAGTCGGTCAGTGAGTCAGTGAGTCAGTGAGTCAGTGATGAGTTAGTGAGTCAGTGAGTCAGTGAGTTAGGGAGTCAGTGAGTCAGTGGGTCAGTGAGTCAGTGAGTCAGTGAGTCAGTGAGTCAGTGAGTCAGTGAGTCAGTCGGTCGGTCTGTCAGTCGGTCAGTCAGTTTGTCGGTCGGTCGGTCGGTCGGTCTGTCAGTCAGTCAGTCAGTCATTGAGTCAGTCAGTGAGTAGCTTTGTTGCACCTAATGCACTAGATAATAAAATGAGTTTCTGCACGCTCAACTCAACCCTAGCGTACTCCAAATTGTCTTAAAGCTGTGTTGAAAAGGATGCATGGTTCTACTGAAAATATAATCTCCTCTGCCGTCACCCTACCGTCATTAGACTCCGAATGAATATTCTTCCAATACATGACCATACCACAAAATTACGATGGAAAACCTACCAGAAGAAACTACCAATTAGACAGAGTATTGCTTATACCAGCGAGAAATATTACATTTAACATCAGAAAATCATCATATTTTATACTGTGTCAGAAACATCACATTTAATAACAGTAACATTCGAAAATATTGTATCAGAAATATCACATTTAGTCCCTCTCCCGTCCGCCCACGTTAATTAAGACAATTTCTGTAAGTCGCTGCTTCCAAGGCAAGAATTGAGTGAAAAGTACCAGGTAGTGCTTGAAACATAAAACTCGGCTGACTGGTTTTCTTCCGAATATTAAGTGACTCAAAATGCCGCCGTTATCATGAAAACGAAATTCAGGAAGGCTAACTGAACGTACAATTTTTTTATCTTACTTTTCAAGCTTCCCACTTATTCCAAGTCATGAAACTCGCAAAGGACACAGTAAAGAGCGGAAAGAAGAAACATAACAAGTAGGTATCGAGAAGACAAAGTCATTTTCACGGTGTCTTTGAGGCAAGTAAAACCGGGATTGCTTCCTAATCTGAAAATAAGATTTTCACAAATTGTCGCCGATTGTCGGGGTTAATCTGTGATCTTCAATATAAAATGAAATTAATCCCTAATACTAAGAGGATAGATTGGTTTCACTTAATTGTCTTATGATATCAGTGACTATATCAAATTATCGAATCTGATTGACTCTTAACATTGACAAAACAAAGAGAACTCTACCAGCCACGGACTTCATTGTCGAAAAATTAAGATCAACTAAACTGGTGCTGGGACCAATTGGTGAAGAAAATTTATGTGACATTTTTTTTCAAGTTCAGCCTGATAAGGTTCCTTAGAAACCAAGTAGTGAGTTCGTAATATACCCTTAGTTGGTGCAGACCGTGATGCAAACAGCGACTGTTAAAAGTTGCGTACATAACTGAAGTGATCTCTATGTCTTTAAATCTTTCTCCCACAGTACAAAGGTATATTTTATATATTTATTTTCATATCCTCATCCTCAACGGGTATATTACAAATTCATGACTTGCTTCCAGTTACCTTGAAAGCTCAGTTGGTTGAGCACTGCACCGGTAGCGCAGAGTTCATGGGTGCGAATTTTGAATCTCTCTCCATATTCCCTTTCATGAAGGAACACAAATTGTTGTAGTCTGGTAACAGATTAATTAGATTTCTAAAAGCCAGGGTAAGGCGCGCAGTGCTGCTGATAGCTAGTGAACACCTGTTGAATTAAAATTGTTGCATGAGTTGAACCACGGGCCTTAACCTGAAATAAATGTTTGGCCGGCTTTCAACTGCCACCCCCCATTCCCCCAGCCCCGCCCAGCACACACATACACTCCCGCCTAATGAATAAGGAAGTTTTTCATGTAAGTATTTACATTTTGTCCTTTCCAACGGAAAGTAGAGGGATATTGGATAGAAGTGCGAAGGGCGATGAAGGAGAGACGCTTTGTGTTGCATACACTTATATAATCCGTATTGTTATGGACAGTTCATGCACCATACATGAAGAAGAAGTCATATCAATTCTGTTCAGTACATGTCTCTTGTATATCGTTTCCTTTCCGCCAAATTGTGAGTCTTTCCTTCTCCCTTCCAAGATAGTGTATCGTCGATCCAATTCAGTAAGTGATAATAATACTTAAATTTCATTGTTGAAGAATTATTATAACATACATGTGTGCTTTTCTCGAACTGATGCCAACAATCGACTTCCGTTTTATTGAGTGCAAAATAACGGTGAAGAAAGTTTAGCTTATCTATATCATCTATCGAATCCTCAGATGAATAGAAGAGGTACTTGAAGGTAATCTTGTAAACACTAGCAGGCCACAAATTTGACTCTTGCATAGTAAGCTTACTAAAAAGTAGTCTGACAGAGCCTGTCAGTAGTTCGAGTTCATTCCTGTTCATGGTGTTGGTTAAGGCTAGTCACTGATCTTTGCACTGATCTACAATTTTTTCAATTTGTTAAAGAATAAGCTAACTCATGTAAAATGTTTTCTTAACTATGTATATGCAGCATCTCATTTTGTAAGATTCTAACAAACCACTTGAAAGTGAAAATTATAGAACAAAGGCTGGCTTCCCTGATCCAAATATCTTTTACATTGTAATGTGATACAAATGTGCAAGAGACTGTCACATTTTTTTGAATGATCATTACTCTAATGTATGTTTGAAAGTTTTTATTATATCTGATCGTATAAATTTCAATTAAAATGGACGCCAATTGCCAATAGACCATTTTACAGTGGTCAGCTCAGTGAAACGGCCTTTGGATGGCAGCGAGGCTGGAGTTGACCTTGTTTTGATACAGACCACACTGCTTTTGTTGTGTAAAACAAGTTGTTCTGATGCTAACTAGGTGCATTTACATGACAAAAACCGTGAAGTCTGTATCAAAATAAAGTCAACTCCAGCTTAGTCTCCTCTGCAGCCGTTTTTTGGGATGTCACGCAACGCTCCCCCCAAAGAAACGGCTGCTCACATCCAAACACCATTCTTTTCCTTTTGTGTCTGTGGTTTGTTTGCGCTCTGTTGAACAGACCAATCACATAAAAGCAAAGTGAGAATGACGTAAGCTTTCTCGCAAAAAGGCCTGCGGTGCGAACACGCAAGGGATTTGTGGCTTTTGTTTCATGCCACACATCGCCAAAAATAGGCGGTGTTCGTGGGCTACTATCATGACGGACGAAAAAAAGAAGGTAAATGAAAGCCCTAAGTAAAAGTGCTTCATGTGCTCATCGCTATGTTCAGCTAACAAGAAGAATATATATTTTCTGGAAATGTCAAATTGTAAGCGTCAATCAAGGGCTAAACGCTTCCTACAGATTGAAATCAGGAGGAAAGAGGACAAAGAGCGGCATTCAGAACTCGCTGTCAGCAAATCAAGCGAAGCTACTTGATTTTCTGATTCCTTTATTAAGTTGAAACAGATATCTTCCTTCTCGACAATAATTTTTGAGTTGAAAACTTCTAATAATTAGCTTGAACTTTGAAGAGCCTTCAGCTACACAGAAAGCTTGTTCAAGTGTCGCCGGTATTTCTTGGCGGACCTAAACAAAAGTCGGAAATATGTACATTCATTTGTGACATCTCTCACGATGGGATACAAAGATAAAAAACATTCTCTGATTGGACAGGTTTCAAAGGGCGAATTTGGCACGGAAACGTTCTTGAAAATGGAACAGAAGTGGTGATTGGCTAATTTCGTGAAAGGAATGTTGTTCGGATGTGAGCAGCCGTTTCTTTGGGGGAAGGGTTGCGTGACATCCCAACAAACAGCTGCAGAGGAGACTAACTCCAGCCTCGCTGCCATCCAAAGGCCAGGTCACTGAGCAGACAATTGTAAAATGGTCTATTGCCAATGTGGCTTGTGCAAAGACTTATGCTGAGTATGCTCAGTAGATGAACGACGTAACCCTATAATATTGAGTAAGTACCCAGCCTAAAGTGGAATTACTCCCAGGTAAAACTACAGCCTAAACAAAGAATAGCTAAATAGTGTGATGTTACAAAATATCTCATGTTCAAAAAATACATTCGTGCATTGGCTGTACTGTCTTGAACCCCACACATACCTTGGTACATTATTTAGAACTGCATCAGTAGTCTACCGATGCATCCCATAAAAACCCAAGTATAAGAATCTTGATTTTTCTAGGTTCTAGGGGTCTACATGTATATAGCAAATCTTAGTCTAACACATGTACATGTAACAGGTTCTTAAAATCCAGCTTCTTATACATGCACGTGGGTTTTTACTTTATCTCATCAATACAATTTTCGTTTTCCCTCACCAGTAGGTAAAGCCAAAAACAACACCTGTTGTTTTAAATCAGAGATAAAGAACTTTGCAGTTTTAGGAGACGTTTCAAGTTAAAAAGAAAGAAGAATAATGGCTGCCAACATGTTGAGGTTGTGGATGTGTCCAGCTCAAATTCTTCATCATCAAGGATCATCTTTCATTAGGCAAGCATCTACATGCACAAGTACTGGTGCTATTTTATCCAAGCCAGAGAAGAAACGCTTTGGGTTGGTGAAAGTCACTTGCATTGTGATTCCATTTTTGTACGTGGGAGGCATGATTTCTCGTGAAGGAGCTGCATGGCTAGAAGAAAATGATATTTTCTCACCTGAAGATGATGACTAGCATCATTACTGGACAAACATGTGTGGATACTTTCAGTTGTAAATATATTTAAATTGAAGTGTTCAACTTTGTATAATCCTTAACTAGACTCCCAGGTGCTAAGATAATGTGGAAACATAGTATGATAGCAAGGTGATCTTGTAATAATTTTACCAGAACCTATGAATGGTTAATACTTGTCTTAAATATAATTTAGAACACTCCCAATAAGAAAGTGCACACTTAAAGCTGTACTTCTATAGTATAACTCAATTATAGACAAGGAACTAGCACAAGCTGTTGACGTAATGATGGCGCCAGCAAAGAGAATTTACTGTACATTTTAATAATCAAAATAAATGAGGGATTTTCCTTTCTTTTTGTTGCAGTGTTTTCTAAAATAAATAGGAAATTTTTTTGCCGTGTTTTTATAAATTGATGAGTTAACTCAGTTCTCATGAAAAATGTTTTCTACATGTATTTCTTGAGTGGAGGTGGACATTAATGGACATTAATGTTCTTGTTTTTTCTTGTTTTTGTTTTCTTGTTTTTTTTTTTTTTCACCTCTTTCAACAAAATTTATCAGTCCTAGAGTTATTTTTGTTCTAAAAGAATATGTTTCATTTCTTAATCTTGTATTTGTATATAATTTTGGTAAAGTTACGTTTTTAAATGGCTGCCACAAGAAAGACTGTTTCTTGTGAATTGTGAATTGCAAACTGTCTTTAGCTTGACACATGGTGTTTTTAGGAGTCCATGACCAATAAAAACTACCTTGCAACATGTTTTTCTGTGTCAGATTATTTTCTCTTAGTTGGACCCTGCTAATTTGAACTTGATTATTTTAAATTCCCTGTTATATCGAACTCAAAACCATTTCCCTTCGACTTGCCCTTCAGTCATTTACCATCGGCTATTCAAACTAACTATTCTTCAGATTTTTTGAACTTTTCTCGTTTCCCCTGAGAGTTCAAAAATTATGGCAGGGTTCAACTGCTTATATACTTTTTTTTATAGTCTGAGTAATTAACCAGTCAGCCTGGGGTGAGGTGGGATCTTAAAATACTTGTCAATGAGTCTTTTGTCTGTTAATGAATACAACCCAAACACAATACAAACTGATCATTTCATATGGAGTGAGGCTGGCCTATTTTACTGCTATCCACATGTCTGCTCAGTTACAAACATGATTGTTGTACTACTCGAGAGCTTGTGGCCAGATTAAAAATCCGTAGAAAACACCCTTTTAAAAGTCCCACTGGACACAACCCCAGGGACACAACCACCTGATTTGATCAGAAAAAAATTCCCAGAGTGGGTTGTGGCATTCTTACGGATAGTAAACTATCAACTTTATTTTCCACGGGCAGATTTATTTAACTTGCCACATTTGGTAAATCCCCAGGTTTAACAAGAGATCCTGTAATAAATTCCCAGATTTTAGTGTCCATCACTCAGTGGGCACCCTTCATTTGTTGAAAAATTATGTTTTGAGCTTCTGGAAATTTCCAGCGATGGAATGGAACAGCATTTTTTTTATTATTATCATTTATTTTTATTTTTATTATTATTATTATTATTATTATTATTATTATTATTATTATTATTTTAAATAATATGGAAATAAATTAATGCTAAGCACTACTGATTAGAAATTTGAAAACCATGACAACATTGACACAAAGTAAGTTAATTAATTTGTCCTAGCGAGTCGTTGGTGGTGGCAAAACTTCTGGAACAAAATCCTTTAATATAAGGCATTTCCATTTCTCATTAAAGAGCTTGGCAATTTTGTTTTTAATTGCAATGTACCTTTCAGTCATTATGTTCTCTCGAAGTTGTATCTTAAACAGCAAGAAGAGTAAGACTGTTCATTTAGGTTACATTTATAAATGAAGTATTTTGCCACCAACAAAGCCAAGCTTAGGGGTTGATGGTGCTTGGGTGGGTTTGTAGGTCCGTATAAAATTGTTGACGGTCTGGTAACTGAATGTTTTCACTAGTGACTAGACCACCAGTCAAAAAATTCGTTCCAAAATAAAGCTACATGGGAGCACTTTAAAAACATATGCTAGATTGTATGCTGTTCACCTTTACATAGATAGTATAAATCATCAGCTATTATGTTGGCTTTTTTAAGTTTGTCTTTAGTGTAGATGATATTGTGATTTATCTTGAATTGAAACATTATTAACTTTGTATTTGTCGTAATGGAAAACGGCCATTTATATAATTTTTGGATTTCAGAAGGTTCCACTCTGTAACTAATAATTCGGTTTTCATTGGTAGGTGGTTGAAATGGAACAGCATTTTACGGAATTTCCGCAAAAGAGGACAACTTCGCAAATTTAGGAAATTTCTCACCGAATTTCGAAATTTTCGGTAGGTGGAAAGCGCCATCCTCCTCCCTCCCCTCCCCTTACTCTAATTTGTCAGCAACACAAATCCCATAATGCACTACTCCATAGACAAAATGGCGGGCTTGGGCGACCAAGGAGACAGGAGAAAACTAATTTATGTCTAAATTTTACGAACCAGGCTATATGAGCTCTAGATTTAGAAGCTCATTAAGTCTTGCTAGGATAAAAAATATCTGAGGAAATCTCTTTCGATGGCTTGTATGGAGAACAAGTTGGCGTATCCAGGAAAAAGGTAAGTTGAACTTGTAAACGATGGCAACCGATACACGCTGAAAGGTCGTGCGCGGAAAGCAGAAAAAACAACAACAACATTGTGATTTGTGTTCTAGAGTTGCCACTGTATCCGTTTTCGTTTACTTGGCATAATTTTTGCATTTAATGGAGAGGAAGGCGAAGTATGTTTTAACTTACAACCGACATATATTCAGCATTTGTCGATTTCCAGTGAAATGTTTGGGATGCAATTGAGCTTTAAGCTCAATAAGCTTAGTATTTGTACTTTAATGAATAACTCCAGTCTCTAGCATTCTTGATATTTGTAAGTTAACGTTGCTGTATTTTTGCAGTTTATCAAAATCTAAACCGCGGTGTTCCTGAATTTACGGACGGGTTTCTAAATGCTTTATTTTCTTAGTAGCTTAATTGCGGCATTTTATTTGAAGTAATGCTACTTAACCTCACTTTAGCTTAATATCTACAGTATATTTCAGTTCTGAGTGACTTCCATTGTGATAATTTAGTTAAAGTGCACCTAACCCCCAAAATTTTTTTTCGCTAAAACGAATCTACTTGTTATTTGAAATAGTTCTGCGAAAAAAGTTTTGGATTCCGTTAAATCCTCGATTTTCTGTGCCCCGGCGAAATCTCGAAAATAGCTCCAAAACACCGCCATTTTGTTTCACGACCGAGTTTGAGGAGAATGGGTCCAGCGGCTCTTGTGACGTCTACCCAGGAAGGTTGGATATCTCACGTCCTCTCATTTCCTTCGGGATGGTGCAATACACATTCAAAAAGTGCGCTGACACGCCTTCCAGAGGTGCTATCGGCTGTTGCAGCAATATTCCAGATTTAAAGAAAGATATGCTGTACAATTTACTAGCGATGATCGGCTAATGCTGCAATAAAGACGTAAACTATGGTTGATTTTGTCAAACCGAAACAAGCAAACTGAATCTGTGAGAACCACTGAAGAACTCTCAGTAGAATTTGTTCCACAGACTTTCGAACGCTATTTTCATAAATTTTCTGCTTAGAGCTAACCAGCAATTTGTACAAATACTATTGACAACCTATATCTTCCAATCCCGCAGTATTTATAACATAACCGGCAAAGTTGTGTGATCTGATCATGATAAAGAAGCGTTATACTGATATGTAAATAGATCGCAACTGTACGCCGCTAACCAACACTTATTTCTCTTTCGATTTAGATGAAAGTCGAAGATTAATCCTTTAGAATTACATGATAACAAAATTTTTAGACTCACAGAGTTTTTCGAAGGTTTGGAAATCAGCAGTGCGACAAAGATTCTGTGCAATAGCGTCAAAAATATGACCGCGTAACATTATCTGCGGACCGCTTAGGGAACACATCCTTTTCGCTTATCCGACGAATTTCACTGCAAACTTTAAGAACAATTTACATTGGTTATTTGGAGTTACGAGTTAAAACGTGTGACAATGTGAAATCAGTAATTGTATGAAATGTTTCCTTCCGCCTTGCTTCCCGCCGCTTCAAAAATACAGGTCCAAACAATACGATTTTCAATCGATCAAAGCCAATGTTTTGGAGGTCATCAAGTCTCCAAAACTGCAACATGTACGTCACTCTTATAAACATGAAGCATTCAACTGAAAGTAAAACACAAACTGGATTTAACAGAACAATCACACCTTGACGAAATACATTCTCGCTAAGGACAAATGTAAACGGGCTATAAACACGCGTGGGAATCTTATGTTTAGTTGACGAAATTACCATCCAAAGCAGTCCTCGAGTTTTCTTTCCTACTTTTCGTTTGCCTGCTCCTTTACTTCGTATCTAGCTTTCCATTCCTAATATACAAGCAGCTCGTCCGCAAAGAAGTCTTTCCCTTCGTCGCTTGAAATATTGTAAATTGCTCTCAAAGCTCTAAGCAGTGAGTTCACAGTTGTCGAACGTGCTCGATCGAAGTTTATTTCGGAGTCTTCCGAATCGAAACTTAACTCTGACTCCAGTGATGAAAAAGAAATGATTCTGAGACAAAACTTGGACGTTTTAGTGCCAAAATACATCGGAACGATCAGTTTTGTGTTCTATTTTCTCGAGCAAATACAGAGAGTTGACTGAGGCTTGACTGGTTCCTGGGTAGACATCATCAGGTACCGCCGCCCCAGACTCCCCAAAACGCGGTCGTGAAACACTTCAAGCGTGACTTTGAAAGGGCATAGAAAATCGAGGAATCAACCAAATTCAAAAATTTCTTCGCCCAAATGCTTCAAATAAAGTCTAGATTCATTTTAGCGAAAAAAATTTTGGGGGTTAGGTGCACTTTAAGTATATTTTATGGCACAAAACTAGAAAGCCACAGGAGGACTTCAAAACAACTCAAGACCCAGTGCAAGGCAGAGAGAGTGCTCTAAGATCAAATCGTTATCATGGGTCGTTTGACACACGAGCAAAAAGCAAAAATTGTGCGACTTCGAGAGCAGAATATGAACATCAGTGAAATAGTTAGAACTTTAGCAAACGATGATTGTAAAATCAGTCGCCTGAGACGTTTCTTAAGACGTTTTCAAGAGAGACAGTCATTCGAAAATGCCCCGCTGCCCGGCCGGCCTGCAGAAGATGTGACGCCACAGCTGATGACTTTCATCGACAACCAGATGGAGCAGAACGATGAACTGACAGCTCCGAACCTCCAGAAGAAGATCTACGAAGAGTTTGGAGTCAACTTCTCTGAGAGCAAAGTCAAGCGGCTTCGGAAAAAACTTGGCTGGGTGCAGACTGGCACGAAATATTGTCAGCTTATAAGAGAGCCAAACAGGGTGAAACGACTGGAGTTCTGCCTGCAATGCGAGGAAGACGGTGAAACGTTTGACAACGTTATCTTCACGGATGAATGCTCCGTACACATGGAGAAACATGCCAAGCTGAGTTTTAGACGCAAATGGGAACAGCCAAAGTTCAAGGGCCGTGCGAAACATCCCTACAAAGTTCATGTTTGGGCTAGGATTTCTAAGCACGGTGCAACGAGGGTCCTCGTGTTTACCGGAAACATGGACGCCAAGTTTTACATCGAAGAAATTCTCAGCAGAACCCTGCTTCCTTTCATCCGAGCGACATTTCCTGACGGCCACAGATTCCAATAAGACAACGACCCGAAACACACTAGCAGGCTGGCGAAAGAATTCATGGAATCAAGTGGGATTCACTGGTGGAAGACGCCTCCCGAGAGCCCTGACCTCAATCCCATAGAGATGCTATGGCATGAGCTAAAACATTTTCTGCGAACAATAGTAAAGCCCACGACTAAAGAGCAGCTACTCGAAGGAATAACGAGGTTCTGGAGGGAGAGGGTGACGGCTGGAAAGTGTACGACGTACATCAATCACTTGAAGAAGGTTGTACCGATGGTGATTCAGCGCGAAGGCCGTGCCTCAGGGCACTGAAAATAACACGGTTCTATTTGAGAACCACAACGGCTCCTTTAGGAGCCACCACATTCAATAAAAGTCATGAACAACGCAATCCAATCTCTTCCCTTCGAAGAACCCCGTAAACTACTTTGAAGTATGCGTACTACATGTTAGTCTGTTGATTCCAAATTCACTTATCTGTTGAATGTGCTTAGCAAGAAAGTTAAAGTCAGTTGAGCATTCGATGAGACGGGGAAAAAAAAAAAGATGCTTTCAAAGTATAAACTGGCTTCCTATAAGTTTTACATGTGTTAGCAGACGTTTACGAGTCAAAGAACAAACGCTTTATTATTTTGTCGAATTTTGTCAAAATCTGTGAGGGAGTTCAATCGATTGATGGAACGCTTTCGGAGAACGCTAAGACGAAACAGAAGCCTTTCAAAATATGGAAGGGGAAGAGTTTTATAGAAGTTTTGAACGCAAACCTTTATCCCGTCAAAAACCGATCGTTATAAAATTTGTTTGGCGACCATACAGTGCGTGGCACAAACCAATTCTGTTCAGTTGATCGATTGAAACTCTAGAAACAAATGACGCTTTTAAACATAATCTAGGTTTGAAATAGTTTCATAAACAAATGTTTACCCAGTAAAAGAAGCACATTGCAGTCTCTTAAAGATTAGTTGTGTTACTGAACACGCTAAGAAGCAGAGTCAATAACGCCCGTTGATCGTCGATCTAAATGATCAATTTCATCGACCTTGAAAAATGCGAATGACACAAAAGCCAAGAAGTCTCTGTACCTATTTGCTTTTAAACATGACACTGTTTTCATCACTGCTTTCTTCCAGGTCTACAAACCTTTCTAAATGACCGGTTAAAGTAAATAAATAACTTCAATATCCACGACTTTCGCTTTATGTAGTTGACAAAAGAGGACGATACGATCGATCGGCAAACTTTCATCGTACAGGTTTGAGCACTTTTCCTTAAGCCCACGAACGACGTGATTTCCATTTAAAATAGTAAACTTTGCAGCATATTCTTGGATACGACTATTGAGCCAAGTAGATTTGAAAAGTTTAAGAGTCAAATCTCAAATGAATGTGATAACCAAACAACAGAGTTCGGCAAACACTTCGTTCGAGCGCACGAAGTTATGCTTGGCTAATTTTCTGCGTGCTTGCAAGTTCGCATTACAATAGGCTATTAAAGTCTCGCGAGAAATTCAAGCAGTGGTACTTACAGTTTTTTCAAGCTCTCGCGAGACGAGAGTCTTATCTCGCGAGACGAGAGTCTCGTCTCGCGAGAGGGTGGTAACTTACTTTTGAGCGGTACTGTAGTGACATGAACCATAAATTATTAAATTATACTGTAGAGAGCTATACATAATTTATACATGAAAATTACCAAATTATGTTATTAAAATAATCTGTTCAATAATAACTACTTATTTATATTAACTGAGAGCCTGTGAGGGTATACTCCTGGAAAAATTGGGTGGGGATGTGCAGCTGTTTCTCAGAACCCTTACCTTATTAATTTCAAGACTAAAATCTGCAATTTTTCCTACCCTAGTTATGATCCAACCAAAAATTTGATACCCTATTTATAAGACCTGACCCTTAAATCAATACCCTATTTCTGACCAAAACAGCTCAAAAACCATACCCTTTGGTACTGCGCATACGTATATAATGGAGTACTCCCTCATTCCTGGGAATGAGAGTGAGGTCTTTATGGGAAAATCTCAAACTGAGATCTTGTTGTATTGACCAAGTGATAGCAAGGTCAAAACAAAAAGACCAAAAATATTTGAGATTTTCTTGAGGTTAAAAAAAATTTGTTTATTATATGGCATTTTATAGGCAAAAGATGATTAAAGAGGAAGAGGTCAAATCACACCTGAGCATGCTTGTGCTTTTAAACTTAGTCATGATACATCAATCTGGTCAATATCTTTTAGGGAAATGATATAGAATTTTCTTCTTTCCTTAGACCAGTAATGGAAATCAAAACTAAATTTTCTGTTGTGGTTTCAACTTGACTTTGCGACATCGGTTGGTAGTGCACTCTTTGTGATATTGTGTAGTTGCGGAAAACCCTAGGAGGGTTTTTGCAAACTCCAAGGGGAAGGGGAGGGGTCTCAAAAGCCAAAATGTTTAGAGGTACATGTACAGTGTATGTATCAGTATGAACCAAAACTGAAATTTCCAGAGGGATGGAGGGGTTGAAATCAAAAACCCCTCTGTGGGAGGGGTATAGATATTGTCTGGAACAACACATTCACTCTTCTTGTGCAAGCAGGCCAATGAGTTTTTTTTGTTTAACAATACCTATTTTTTGCTTATTTTCTGGAGCAGGTCACCTTTTTTTGGAACTTTTGTCTTAAAAAAGGTTGTAAATTTTTCTCTTTGTCTGGAAGGGGCCAGAGACCCCTCAAGAAAAACAGCCTGGTAACTAACAGTCAAAGCTACAAAGAATGGCATCATAATTATATTGATAAAATAAGCATCACTGATGATGTAATGATATAATTTAGATGTAATAAGTTTCACCATATTACATTTATTTATCATTAGTTTCACTATAAGAGGGCAACACAAACCAAGTCCAGTAGCCGTTAATGTTTTGTTTTGTTTTTAGTGTAGGTATGGAAGACACAACACTTACCCTGGAACAAATTGAGCATGTGCCTCAGGTCCCGAGAGAATTCTCTTCTGTAAGGATACGGGAGTTTGATGACAGTACTGCCAACCCTGAACCAATAGCACAAGATGAAGAGGCAGACCAGTTATTGGAAGAATTCCTGTCGCCATCAAAACTGGTAGGTTTTGGCAAGTTTTGATTTACAAAACACACACCCAATGAAAAGTCAGCGCAGCCCTTTTTAGCTAAAAGATCATACAAGCATTTACATTATTGCACTCAATTTTAAAGACAATGGATTGAAACTGGCTTGGATTGACAGGCTTGAAAATTGTAAAGTAAAGATATTTGTATATATATCTTTATGACAATAGAGCCATGCGAACATCTCTTAACTTGTCATAACCAAAAGATTTATCATTTTTGTGTGTGTGTTTTTTTTTGTTTTGTTTTGGTTTTTTTTGTAATTGCAGAGATCCCTAACTGGCTTTAAGAATCTTGATGAAGTTGAATACCTTGAAATGAAAGTTGATACAAGAGAAAATAGTCTTGGAAATTTTGGTTAGTATAAAGAAGTTGTTCAGTAATGCTCATTAGTTATGTCAAGTTCACAATGATCTCTCACCCCTTGGAAAACAAGGTAATGTTTCAGTTCCAGTTTGTTGCAAATAATTTTTTTTGATAAGATTGGAGTGCTAGATTAAAGAAATTGTTGTTGGTTAGGCATGGTTGATTAATAGTAATTAACAAATTTAATACTTGTTTTGCTTTTTGGCATGTGTAATGTTCAGGGCTTCTGTTTATAAAAGTACCTTCAGTTACGATAATTATTATTGACAGGGTGGATGTAAAAAGACCCAACAGTGTAAGTGACATCTGATACAAGAATTTGACATGAGATCAAAAGTCACTTAGGGCTTTTTTCCACACACCCCTTTGGCAGTTAAAATTATTCAGGTCAAGTCACACGTTTCTTACATGTAATTTCAATCAGAATAGGCAAACTTGCTCCTGTAGAATCACCTGAAACTTCAATTATGGACATTTTCAGAAAGCTTTGAAAACTCTTCTCATTGATACATCATGTTTGAGTTGTGTCCAATGCATTCACACTTCAAACAGCTCTACAGAATTCACTTTTGGTGAAATACAAAGAGTTATTTCTTTCTCCTGGTTGTTGAAAATAAATGATTTGACAAAAAAATCACTGAAAAGCGTGATCAACCATTCCTAGCTGAAGCTTAGGTCAAGACGAGACAAGAAAAAACAGGCAAATGCACACTGGATGGCATCTGTCAAAGCCACCAAAATTATGTTTGTTCTTTTACTGAGTATTTTCCTTTTGCTATCTTTAGGTGCTCTGCTGCCTAACTTGACTGAGCTTAAATTGTCTAACAGTATAATAGCTACTGTAAGGTGAGTCCAGAGGTACAAACGATAAGCAAAACCCACCAATTATTGTAATGGTAATTTTATTAATATTAAACTCATCACAAATAGATGAGCTTGGGAACTGGTGCCTAAAGGGTTAGCAGGGAGCAAAAAGCCATAAGCTGAAGGGAGGTATCCATGGCAACCCTGGAAGCGGGAACCACCCCAAGAAGCGGCCACAAACTGGTACCGTCACACTGAAAGGTATCAGTGGAAACAACTTACCTGACCAATACTTACCGACAAACTTACCCACTTGTTGATATTCTGCTGTCTTGTTTTGTTTATTTAGAGACCTTGGAACCTCTTTGACTAATCTAAAGACCCTTTGGCTATCAAGAGCTGGACTGAATGATTTAGATGGCATTAGTTCAGTGTCCTCTTTAAAGGTACTTGCAGTGAATTAAGTGAATCATGGAAGTGTTCTTTAGCTACTGAAGATATGTTCAGTAATATGACGACTTCAAATGACTGTTTTCCATAAGGTTAATCAATCATCAAACCTCTAAGTAAATTTTTAATTATTTTTATTTATTTTTTGTTTGATTTAGGGAATGATACATATACTTAAAAGATTGTACAAGTTTACTAGAAGATTGTGGATCTTACAAACTTTTGATCTGATCTTGAAATCTCGGAATCCTTTGCAGGGAGTCACTTACTTATTTTACAATAAGTAGTCTTGCACAACTCCTTCTGTCTCTTGAGTCAACATGTCATTGGTATATTTGCAGTCTCAGATTTTCATTGAAGGCTCTTGCCCTCTTGGCAAGTCTCAGATATTATCATTTGTCACCCAGAATAGGTTTTAACAGGCAAGCAGGTCTGCAAAATATAATATTCCTCAAGGTAAGCTAATCAATAATTATTACTGACATTCTGTTATAGGAGCTGTACTTGGCATTTAATCATATAGAAGATGTCAGCCCTGTCAGCATGCTGGACCAACTGGAGATTCTTGACTTAGAGGGGTGAGTAGTGACTAGCAGTTTGAGTCCTTTTTAAATGAGTGAATATCTCGACGTCCAAAAAAGTTGCCTTAACAGCAGGGGTTTCAATAAGGGCCAGGTACCAGGCAAATTGACCAGCAATGCAGACAACCATGCCTGCATGATTTGACCATCCAGAGGGAAGTTTTTCTTTTAAAAAGAAGTTCAGTTCAAATTGCATTGCCTGCCTATGAATGCCTACATTTAAGGTTAATATTGGTTAATGTTACCCATTGCACGTGAGGAAACATGACTGATCATTTTATCATCAGCAACAATGTGAGTGACATCACTCAGGTGGAGTTTTTGTGCCTGTGTTCGTCATTGAAGATCTTGACTTTAGAAGGTAATCCAATCTGCACCACTCCAAATGCACTCTCATCGCAGGAGGTAAGTTCAAAAGTATGTGGCAATCAGCAACTATTTATCCAGCTGTGTGTAAAGCCATGGTAAAAAGTCTCAATATTTAGATCTACATACACATTTTCAAACATTATTGGACCTCGTTGTGCACTGTAAGAGTACAAGTTGTGAATGCAACATGCTTCAAATTGTTGGACTGTTCTACGAGACAGTTTTTCAGTTGTTGGAAGATCTGGGACCAACTGGAGATTCTTGGGAAGAAATTGTGGCATGAGTCAAATTTTTGTCCAGCATGTCACAAGAGGGTGATCAAACAGTCCATTCCAATGGTTTCATCCAATTGTCTTTGAGGAGGCCTCCTGGTTAGTGCGCCCGACTCCAGAGCCAGCAGTCTAGGTTTGAGCCCTGGATGGGGACATTGTGTTGTGTTCTTGAGTAAAAAACTTTACTCTTAAATTACCTGTCTCAATCCAGGTGTATAAATGGGTACAGGCTAATTTAATGCAGGAGGTAACCCTGCAATGGACTAGCATCCCATCCAAAGGGGGAGTAGAAATACACTGTTCTCATAGTGGCTTCATGCTAGGGAAACAGCTCCAGCCTGATTGGCCATTGGCTTATATGTAGACTTTACCTACCTTAGTCTTGGATTATGTTAGATCAAACATGTTTGGACAGTTTGATGGTTTTAGCATCAGTATTGTTCAAGCCTATCATAATGGCTCTCAAGAATTCTGGAAGGGCAGTTCACTTTTTAAAACATAGTACAATCCATTTTCCAGGAAATAAGAAGTTATGATTATCGTAGTGCAATTCACAAAGTTGTTCCCAATGTCAAAATACTGGATGATGAGCCTTTCTTGGTAGAAAAAGTTGATGGGAAACCTGTGTTGCGGCAGCCTCCAGCATCGCACAGGCCTAACAAGGTTCCAGAGCATCTCAAGGCAGACTGGCAGCTGGTCAGTGAAGGAATCAAGGCAATTAACATTGATGAAGAGGAGGAAAGTTCATGTATGTCATTATAATCTTTGTTTTCAAGTCTTGATGTGCATTACTGTGGCCAGTTGTTTGATTAATGTTCTGTTTTGAAAATATCAGGCCAAAAAAATGCATGTGTTTTAATATATGAAGTCATTGACATTGATTTAGAGTAAGTAATGATGACAAAGAGAAGGCAATCAAAAGCCTTTAGAGAAAAAATGACATTATTTTTCAAGGGATTTGCCGTCATGATTATTGAAAATGCTTTATTGGCAGTGGAGGAAGTGGAAAGGCAGAAACAAAACTGGGTTTTGGGATCTCTTAGTCTCAGTGTGTGGACATGTCCTACCAGTCATTTTAGCTATTTATCTTGCAATAATTCCTTATTGGTCGAGTTACATAACCTCATTAGCACTTTGATTCCAGATCTCAATTGACTGAGACCTTATGTCTCATAATGTCAATTGATATACAGTCAAGAAAACAAGTAATAAGAGCAAAGAATAAACGTCAACTTTATGTACCACCAAGTTATCATACTAAGGGATATCATAAATAATGAATGAAATCAATTTGGAGAACTGAGATTTTGATCTTGGGACTTCTGATCACCATCATCTGGTTTCAACTATAATTTTATTGTTATTTTACTATTTTAGTTGATATGGTAAGACCAGGTTCAGCTGCTGGTACATCAAGACAAGACAGGCCCTCAAGTGCCATGTCTACAAGGCCACGTCCAATGTCAGCCTCACGGCAGAGACCAGCCAGTGCCATGGGGCCACGGCCCGGCTCTGCGGGAGGTGAGTGGTAGTGTGCAGTAGAATCCTTCCTCGTGGTCACCTTGTTGTTAGCACTTCTGGAGACTTGTTTGTGTTGGGGCAATTTGGAAGGATTTTCGAGTCAAGGATTTTTCCATTAATTTTGTGAGATAGATGACTCCCATACTGACATTTGTTGGTCTTTTCAGTATCATTTATCTGTTTTACTTATTACTAGCCCTCTTGTTAAGAGTCTATACACCTACAATCAAGGGAGCCAGTGCCCATCGATATAGTGAATTCTGATCTGCAACACCAGTCTAGGAGCCCAGGCATTGTCTCTTAATGCACATTATCAAGTTAAGCAGCTGATTGTGCCATGTCGCAACAACAACGTTTACAGTGCTTGCAGGAACATAATTTATGTTATTCTTTGACTGGGTAATAGTAAATCGAAAAATGCCTTTACAAATGTATTCCATAACCAAGCTCTTGTTGCCGTGAAAGTCACTGTAAACATCTGTCTGTTGCACCCGACAAAAAGGACTTTGTCAATACTAACCATAGTCGTGGCATTAATTCAGTTTTCTGCCTTTCCCTGATGATTTTGTGGGGTCCTTTATCAGAGAGATTTGACATAATCACTCATGTTGTTGTATTTTAGGAGGCTTAGAAGCAATTGGAGTTTTTCATCAGGATGATAGCAGTGATCTCACTCACGGTAAGCGGTGCGTCTGATTCTGATCTACATCTAACATCTCCTTGATATATCAGTAGAATGTCAAGAATGCAGGTTTGGGGAATAAATTAAGTGCTTTCTGAGAGGAAGGTGTCTTGAGAGAATTCTTCCGACTTTTTTTTTTCTTCTGAACTTAGCGACGACAGAGGCTTATGTTTACCAACAGAGATGCGTTGACTTACCCTAATGTAAATTGCTATTTCTAACTCTTCTTTCCGACAGGTTCCAGTCAGGTTATTTGCGGGAATATATCACGAGCACTAAAGTCAAGACGAAAGGTGTGTGCATTGTAACGCAATTCCTGCTTTGTTATGCCGGGTTTATTTCCATTTATAAGTAACGAGGAAAGTTCTAAGCGATTTGGCACCATTTTTAGTGCTGAGAACATTTATACACAGGCTAGAAAGCCAACTTTTGTGCCATGTCGGAACAACAACGTTTACAGTACTTGCAAGAACATAATTTATGTTATTCTTTGACTGGGTAATAATAAATCGAAAAATGCCTTTACAAATGTATTCCATAACCAAGCTCTTGTTGCCGTGAAAGTCACTGTAAACATCTGTCTGTTGCACCCGACAAAAAGGACTTTGTCAATACTAACCATAGTCGTGGCATTAATTCAGTTTTCTGCCTTTCCCTGATGATTTTGTGGGGTCCTTTATCAGCGAGATTTGACATGATCACTCATGTTGTTGTATTTTAGGAGGTTTAGAAGCAACTGGAATTGCAAAGGCGAAAGCCAATTATATTGGCTCGATTTTGTAGACAAGTCACTTGTCTCGAGAAATGACAAGTGACGATAGCTAACGCTGGCCAGGATGGATGTGGATTACAATGAGAACAACAGTTTACAGTTTATTTATTACAGTTTACGGTTTGCGCGATGTTGGCGTTTTCGTGTTCGTCTCGTACAGCAATTTCTGTATTTAATTAGATTCATAAGCTTCCTATTCCATACGTTTGGGGAACATTTTCCGTATTTTTTGGTTTTGAGGAAACATCTCTATTTCTGGCGTTAAACTAACTTATCTCTCGGCTCCCACAACAAAAATGCTATGGAACCATCTAATATGTAGCCTGGAGCAGACCTACGTTTGCTTCACACGCACAGGGCAAACGTAAGTCTGCTCGCTACTGCGTATATTATCTTGGCCAGTCCTTATTTGGTGGTCGTGCAATGCTCAAACCTTTTACACAGAGAAGGAAAAATTTTATCCTTACAGTTACATTCGGGGCAAGTCTTTGTAGAAGCCTACCAAAAATTTCCGATTCTTGGTCAATGTCAAAATAGTTCGAGCACTCACGTGCACTCTAAGCTGCATTTGACTATTGGGTTAGAGTGAGCAATTAAACCTGTCAATTTTCAGAGTATTCGTGTGTGCTTATGCCGGCACAAACACTTCAAATCCTTCAGTGGCGTTTTTTTCAAACACAGCGTTTTTCAGACTGCATTAAGGTGCCACTAGCTGTACCACTGGTAACCTTCTAACAGTGCATTTTACTTGATTTAGGATATGAAAACACCCAGGATCCCCGTGGTAGCTTTTCTAGAGAGTCCTCGGCTTTACACACCTGAGAAGAGTTTCGAGGAAGACACAGAGCCATCAGCGAGCAAAAATGACATACTTGAAGAACTCAAAGCTTGGAGAGACGAGTATTCCAAGTAAGTCTTCACCTTTTCCGTCACCTTTAAACCACTGTTTATTCAAGGACTTTTGAATTGATTTCTCCTCTTTCCCACTTTTACATGTTCACTAAGGTTGACACAAAATTCTTTATAACTTTCGCCTTTGCAAGGGAGGTTGAAGAGTTAGAGTTAATCCCACACTTTATAGGAGTTATTCTCAACAACCTTATTCCCAGCTTCTCTCATCTTCTCCCCCTTCTCTCGCTCCGAAAGGGCGGGAAGATGAGAGAGTCCGGGAGCGAGGTGGTATTCTCAACTGAGGTAATCTTAAGATATGGCACCCGCTCCGCCAGATTTCCAACGGATAATGTTACCACTCGCGTTGCATGGATGTTTTCTTGAGGGATGAAAATGCGTGTGAAGTCCACCTGAGTAAAATTCGCGTCTCCAGATCGACTTTTTCTAGGCCTAAGGGAAATCAGAAGAACTTACTTTTAAAACTTCAAAATTATCATGATTTAACGGTTGTCACTCTATAGAAGTGGTATGCCCGAAACGTTTGTGATTCTTCACAATGTGACACTCTCTTGCCTTCTCTAATTTATCAGTTTTTATTCAGTTTCGGTTGCATTTGAATGTTTCTAGACCCTCTTGGGATTTCGGAACCTATTCTGATCTAAAAACAACTTGAGAGGGGTTACCTTAGGAATGACGCCTATATTGTCTCTCGTCCCCGTCATCCTGTTTTGGTATGTTTTAATCTTTACAGCAACCCTAACTATTATCCCAATAGCACTACTTGAGAGTGAGCCGAAAATCGGAAACAGTAGCATAAGCGATGGATTTCGCGGCAAAGGCCTATAGCCTTATAGCCTCTTTTCTTCTCCACAGGATGCTATTATTTATTTTCCTAAGCGAACTAGAACTGTTACTTATCAACGCTCATTTTTCATACGCGCGTGCCGCACATGGAATGTTCTGCCCACTGAGTTACGCACAAGTCACATCTCTCTAGCCTCAGTTAAACGTTCACTACTTCAATTTGTTTTTTACAATAACAAGACCCCAAACTGGTCAAATGCCGGGAATAAATGAGGGGAAAAGACGCGTAAACTTGCCGTAAACAAAGATAAGTTAATTTTATTCAAAATGACGCGAACATTGTCAATAGCTTTTCTCGCTCTTTGATTGGCTACTTAAAAAAATCCATAAAATCTCATTGGTTAAAACGTTGACAGTTTGACAGCTGAAAGTTGAACTTAAAAGCTTGCATAAATTAAAATTTTATCCATCTGTACTCTTATTGATGATAAAAATGAGCCAATTAGCGCGCGAGAAATTAGACAGTTACTGTAAAAATTACAATAGGGCTCTAGATCTGTACGACTGACGACATAAGAACCTGTAGAATAATCTGTCCCAGGTGCAACATAGCGAGGTCTCTTCTGTGCCCGCCGTTGTGCTGTTTCTAGTAATTTGACGTTTTGTTTTGTTTCCTTTTGATTCTTCTTGTTTATATATGGATAGCTTAAGTTTAATTCTTATCAGTACCCTGGGATCCATTGTAATTGGCTACGTTGTAGTGGCCTCCCTCCCTAATGAATTTTGTTGTATATAAGTTAGTATTTTAGTTAGGCGAAGTTAAATAAATAAAAGTATGGATAGCTTCATTTGACTGATTTAAGGAAAAAATAATAGAAAACTGAGAGAGGATTTAGTGGTCAATTGCAGTGATATAAAAGGAACGTTGGACCAACTAGTCTTGTTCAGCTTCCATGAGGTGACTATTAAGCATGGTCAGTATTCGGTCAATTTCAAAATGCCTTTGAAATTTCAGTAGAGGTTACGAACATCTCAAACAAATTCCTTCAAACATTTTCGTTGCAACTTGTCGTGCAACAATATTGCATTGCAAGTTGGAAAGCACTGTTGCACGTATTACCTCAATTTCTCAAGTTGGGGTAACGTGTTGTGTGAAGTTAACTTGCAAAATCAGTGGTAATACGAGCAATATTAAAACGCTTGTTAACCCGTACGCGCTATGCAACACTGTTGCACGACAAGTTGCAACGAAAATGTGGCTCGTATTACTTCATCTCTAACTACTGTATCGACAGATCAAGGACAGGAATCAGAGACCTTAATAATTTCAGAAATAGCCAACCAGTCTAATCAGGCCATTAACTTCTGGTAAAGTCGCGATCTAATTGTTTGTTTTATTAGTAGACGATAATTTCTCTTTTTTATAATTTTTTTTATTTAAAGTAACACATCTTTAACAAAGACGATAATTTCGAAAAATGAACATTCGCAGACAGAGGTTAACGCCCTGAGGAAATCATTCTATTCGTACCCCCTCCGGGTGAAATGTAAACAAATATGAGTTATCTTCGTTCCTTCTTTTCGAGTTCATTTTGGTACATCTTGATGTACGAGACTAGCGAATGTGTTCAAGAGTTTTATTTGTTGAACAAAGCACCCATGAAGTGGAAAACAGTGCCAAATATTCCAAATGTGATCTCAGTGAGTCGTGATAAAAAACCTATCTAACAACATCTGGTGTCGTCTTTATTTATATTTTTTTCTTGTTCTTGTTTTACTTAGACGTTTGGCCTGATCGTGTCAAGCCAGCGCATAGAGCTCAGCTAGCGTCAACTGTTTGATAACACTTGTCCTTTTCACACTGACTTTCACGAGATAAATCACGAAAACGAAACAACCAGGGTGGTCACGAGAGAGCTATATCAATGTGGAACCGTCCCCTCTATCCCCTCCCTTCGTACACCCATCATTTATCGTGAAAGCTGCATAAACAGGTCAGGAGCAAGATTAGTGTGTCACTGTTTTCAACCAAACAAAGTAGATCTAGAATTATGTCGGTGAAAATATATTTCTTCGTGCCTCAGCGTTTTTAGACAATGCTCGTCAAAAATCCTCCAGACATCGAACAAAATACCACCCAAGGAGAGTCTGTGTCAAACGAACCGGCAGTAATTGTTTGACGTAAAGAAGTATATTTATCGACGACGTGAACCGTTACCTGCATATCAGTGCCAGTGGTTTCTAGAACAAAACAGTACAAATATGTTACATGAAGGCCGGAAATGGCGACATACAACATTGGAAATACAAGACAGACACGATGAAAAGCGATATTTACCTGCCGATTAAGATATGGCGAGAAACAGCATGAACGAACGTTGCATGTTCAAACGGGAACGAACCTTTGTCAAATTTATACAACCCGCGAAAGTTAACTATTCGAACATAACCGCGGTAGCCTGGGCTACCGACAAGGGATTGGTTTCTACAGTCAGCAGTCAATGTTTCGAACCCAACCTCCCCTCCCTCTCAGAAAAAAAGAAACGACGTTCACGATTGTTTTGGGGTGGGGAGGTGTGGGTGGCAAAAAGGTGAGTTGCCATAAGACTTGTGACTAGGAATTCATGCCAGTCAACTGTCCGTGTTAAGATGGTCGAAGGCTTTACGAACCCCACGACATGATCAACAAAGAGATCGTTTCCTTCTTTGAACTAAGTATCTCATCGTAAATTCCTCCATGTTTCGGTCCTTATTGATTAAAAGGGATCGTCAAATACCGTAATGACTTCAACTTGTACTACGGAAATACATAAACTTCCCTCGGGCTTGCGTTTTCTTGTTTCCGAGGCGGAAGTAGCTGTCGGTAGAGTTTCCGCGGATTATAGTTCATTCAGAAACGATTATGATAATTGATAAGTGATATTCATTCTGATTGTTATTCATTCGGCAGCTCGAACCACTCTACTAATCAAAATTATGACGTCAGCTTGTCACCCTCGGCAAACTTCATGTTCCTTAGTAACGGTCTATAACACCACGCGCTCAATCAGTTGTTCAGTGTCTGAAGCAGAACACAATAAGACGCCCTTTCCAGTGTACCTTTTTCTGTTTTTAAGCAATCAAGTGACCCATCCAACCGAGTCACACCCTAATCTGACCGCACGCACCACAACAGCTCCTATCTTGAAATTTTTATTTTTATCAGTAGCGCAAATCCGAAAGGAATGCAGATAGCATTTGTGTACTTTATTGAAACGTTTTTGCTTCAGAAGTGTTAAACTCTCAATTTCTTGTATATTTTAGGATGTTAAACGACGAAAAAATCACACTAGCCACCAACAGGGAGGACAAATGTATTGTATCTCATGGGTGAGTGGCAGTATGTTGACGTGACATGAAGTTAACTTATGCTTGCGGTTCTTTTACACGTGCAGAACGCTTAATTTGCGCGCACTCTAACCAGAAGAATGAGAAACTTGTAACTGAGGTCAAAATCTGATGACATACTTGTGTTTAAAATGAAACTTTCTGGGATCTGAGGGGCGATGGCTTCGCGGTTGTTTTTTTGTTGGCCTTGGATCGACAAGTCGAATTGACAGATCATTGCGTTCTTGGGCAAGACTGTTAATTCTCATAGCGTGTCTCCATCGAGGGGCTTACTTGCATACTCGCAGTCAGTAACTGAGTCCTGGCCAAACGAACTCGCAAGCAGACGCAAGTTGAAAACTTGGATCCACTTGCGACCCCGTTTGACTTGCGATGACTGGCGCTCACTTTGGTCGAGATCAAATGTGCACGCAAGTCGACGCAAGTTGTTCACCGTTTGGCCACCCAACCCAGGTCAACGCAAGTTGAGTGACGTCCACTCGTTATTATAGCAATCTATTAGCCAATGAAATATAGGATATCTATACCGGCCTTGAAATGGGTTTTATTGCGACTTAAGTGTACTTACGATTCCGTTTGACCATCCAACGCAAGTCACTACGCAAGTTCAACTAGCGGCTACTTACGGCTACTTGCGAGCCCGTTTCGCCAGGGCTCACTCGTTCCACAATATTTCACTCGTTCCTCAATAATCTATGAGCGGTGGCATGCTATTGAGGCATCTGCAATCTGTTGAAACTACGCTCCAAGAGACTAAGTTTACTAAGAATAGTATTTTTTGTTAATTCCAGCGAGGTTACATCTACCACGGAACAAGAAGCACCCACAACACCTACCTACTCTCCGTCCCCTCCCAGGAAAGCCACTCGTCGCCCTGTTAGCCCTTCTGCTGTACGCCGCTCTCTCCCTACTCCTCCCCTCGTGGGAAAGGAAATTAACAGACCCAATACTGCTGCAGACTTCAGGATGCGAAGGTTTGAGTCGCTAATTTTTGTTCGGTTTTTTTTTTTGTTGTTGTTCTTGTATTTGTTTAGCTCCGCAGACAGGAGATCATACCGTTCAGTTATTATTCATGTCGTTGGGAAGACAGGGATTGGGGATAGTTGTAAAGTGTAGCAATTTAACGGCTGGTTTATGTTTGCTTTTGTTTACCTCTCTTTGAGTTTCGTTTGAAAATTGATGTACCATCTTTTCAAGTGAGAGAAGTAAGGCATGTCGTAGTCCCCTGGGAATGGCACCAAATTTTTGGTTTTTAGGGAAAATTGTAATTTTTTTTTACACTAAAAAGAAAAGTCCACATATATCCCTTTCCCAAACTGAAACGATTCAAAATCCATACCCTTTGAGGGTGTCACTCCCTTCTAGCCTGAAATGTCAGTTATCTCCCGCCCTCAGCCTGGGGATTAGGCTGAGGGCGGACCCTCTCTTCGACTTTTTCGGTGACATGAACAAGACGCCGCTAATCCGTTACATCTGCCTCTTAGATACCGGCAGCTTTCCGGTGAGACAAGTGTGAATCAATTAAGACTCCGAACCCTTCACGGAGACGAGAGTTTCGAAGTGGACAAGAATACATCGACTCCTTCTTTGGACACCAGACCCTCTCCGCCTTTAGTGATCGAAGAAGACTCAGAACCACGCTCTTCGTCTGCACCTGTACGAATCAACCGGCGGACGAGGTATAAGAGAACATGAATTAGCTAACACTCAGTTCAGTTTTGGAAAACTTGATCGACTAACCTTAACATATTTAAAATCGGCATCTGAGTACTGCATTTATAAATTTATGGAAAGTTGAGGTATACTTTTTTTTTTAGATTAATGACAGGAAATTTTGTAGTCAATAACATGATACATGGGTAGGTAACTTTTATGGACGATAAAGGATTTCAATCTAAAAGTTAAATGGCCTTCAAACATTACATTGGAGGAAAATGAAACGAGTTAAACAAAGTGCTGTTTATAGCACCTCGCAACTCCACAAATGTGTGACGAAATATGATTATTATTCTTAGTCTTCTTAAGAAACAGTAATTATAATGCTAGAAGAAAGAAAGTTATTTAACAAATTACTGAAGCAATATATTCGTTTTATAATCGAGTTCGAGGTCTGGACAGATTGCTCGAGGCGTGGTTAAGCCAGTTCAAGATTAGGGTAAATTTTGATCAGTTCAGTCTTATAAATTTTCAGGTGAGGTTTACTGTTAACATTTGCTGTCAACTTTTGCTGATCACCTTTTAATCCGCAACCTGATCATGATGACAGTGAACGAGCTTTTTCCTGCAAAATGTTTCGCCGTAAATCGACGGAAAATTTTTACAGAACCGATCAAGAAAACGAGAGTACATATGTTGCATCTCTCGCTCAAAAGAGAGGAAAAACAGGTTGAGCCTGGGGGAGAACAGACTGTAGAATTAGCCAATCAAAACGCTTGTCCTGTCTCAGATACTTCTGTTTGTTTGCAGGGAGACTTCCACAAAAGATGGCACCAGACCCTCCCGTAAACTTCCTGACCCAGTGTTATTGGGACAAAGACCTGGAACAGCAGCCGCTGCCCTTCAGAAACGGAAACTCAGACCTTTACAGGACTGACTTAAAGAGAGATCTGTGCGACTTTATTTCTAGGAGTCAGCGGCAATCCGAGTTTGAGTTTGCACGTGATGTAGTGTGAGCACAATCACTCGTCGAGAGGTGATTGGTTATTTAAAACTGACTGCAGAATGAGGAAGTTTTTTTAACTTATGGACGTGGATAACTTCAGTGTCAGATTTCTGCACGTCGCAACATCGTACATGTAAATATGTATGTTTCCGTGTGCGGTATCAGTGTAAATAAATGTGCATTAAAATACTCTTCTAAGTGCTTTATATTGTCAGTACAGAAGTGGTAATTAAAATTTGAGATCGAACTTTAGAGCAGTCATGTTCTTGCCTTTCTTCGAAGGAGGTAAAGGG
The DNA here is from genome assembly GCF_964199315.1 of Orbicella franksi. Lineage (NCBI taxonomy): Eukaryota > Metazoa > Cnidaria > Anthozoa > Scleractinia > Merulinidae > Orbicella > Orbicella franksi. Next base: position 10,797,019 of record NC_138150.1, read on the forward strand.
ATGCGCGACGTGACGTATGCATGACATAGGTTTTCAACATTCCAGGTGTAAAAAAAAGATGGTTCAGACAATCGTGCAACAAACAGGATTCGTGAATTTTCACTTCCAGCTTCCAATGCGAGAGAACATTGTTAATAGAGGGAATGGCTAAGAAACCAGGTAAACATCAAAGAAGTAAACAAACAGGCTAAGATTTATGTTGGAAGGTCCTTGACCCTGCACATCTTTTGTTTTATGCTCATTGACTAAGGAATCAATTACGTAATGGCAATGCTTCTTTTGGTTAGTTGTATGAGCACACGTAACCACATTTTGTATTTTCCCAGGTTTTGTGCAATGTTGACTCCCAAAATATTCAACACAAACATACAACAAAGAACTTTGCCAGGTTTCATAACCATTCCCTCTTAACTATGGAGAGTAGTTTAATGTTGCCTAAAGGCAGTAAAGCCGACAGATGACATTGTGAATACAAGCTTTGACAAGTGCACAATATTGCACTCGTCTTAGTGCCCCTGTCAGCTAAACAGATAAAAAGCCTGATAGTAACAACAACAAAAAAGAAAGTTGATAGTTTATTCAGCAGAAGATTTTAATACAAAGGTATACGCAAGACAGCGTTGTCTCGTGACATGGTTTTTGCGTAAGCTTTTGGGGCCTTTGTCAAACAAACGTAACAAGCTTGAAGTTCCAAAGCAACAGAAAGCTGGCTGCTAGTTATCTATTAACAAAGCTTGGTTTGTGACGTTAGAAAACAGAAATCCAGTCAATGGTGGCGAGGGAAAATTGAACTGGGGGCGTAGCACCCTCGCCATTGTGCCAAGCTGACCGTTTTCTTTGTTTTTCGCAAAAACGCCTAAAAGCTGAACCTATTAAAAAAAACAACTGTCTGTAAAATAAGACTAGACTGTCCGTTGAATAATCTCCGTTGACAACTTTACGATGATAAACAGACAGTCGGAGCCGATTCAACACTTGCGCTTACGGGGGCAATCTGGAATCAAAATTAATCCGGGCGTTTTCAGTTCCTCCGATCGCGATCTGACCACTAAGCTGGATTTGTAACACAGACGTCCTCAAAGTTCAACTTCTCAGCCATCTAAGGTAAACAGAACTAACGGACCAGCTTCTTATCAGACGGATTTTAAGCAATCATGTTCCGACTTAAAATATCGTTTTATCTTCACTATCCAGTGCTCTGTAATCAGGGGGAGTCTACGAATACGGCGAAAGAAAAAAAAAAGAGGAGGGGTTTAAGTCAAGAGTCCAAATGGCCCACTTACATCCGAGTGTGATTAGCAGTGTTGCTATCCACATTACAGGGATGCGAAAGACAGGCTTTTGCCGCGCAATGCCACAAAGGCAATCTGATTTCCGATACATAGACCGCTAATTAATCATCCCAAAATAACGCGAAAATGATCCCTTCGAATTAAAACAGAACAGCGTGGAAATCGTCTGATGTACGACAGAACTGTACGCTGATCTGTTTTTGCTATTTTGCACTAATTGAGTTTGAAAGCCATCTTAAAACTTGTCATTCCGCCATGATGTCGACCACGCCTATATTAATTGTGATCTCATACCTCTCTCGCCCACCTTTTGAAGTGTATGGTTTGCTAAGTCTTTCCGCCACTTTATTTTGGTTTTGCAGTAATTCTAGTTAATCTTGATCTTTTGTGGTCTGAATTTAAAGTAAATTGGTCGACCTGACAAACGAGTCCGAATTTCTATCACGGACGACCCGCGCAACCATTAGCCAAGGATATTAGGTTTGACGTTTTTTGTGAATTTCATTTTTGTGGTTCCACTTCAAAACGTCGTTCACTGCAAATATTACTGTCGGTAAGGAAATTGTTTTAGGAAACAGCTTTTTTGTTGTTGTTGAAATTATTTGAAAACCCGAACTTATACGCTTGGAAATGGGGACATTTTGACAAGTTTTGATACGAGCCCGAAAATAATTAAATATGAGACGACTAAATTATTCGGCATTTTGTTATTGTTCCGAAGGCATTATATTACCTTGTATTCAACTAATTTGTAAAGTAGACCATTACTTGTGCTAGTCACATTTAAAAGTAATTTTCGATATCGACACAATATTTTTTAGTTTATATACAGCCTATATTCGCTCGTTTAAGAGAATAACCATATACAAAATGGCCATATGGTAATAGTCGAGCTGGGAAGGGATTTTAAAAAAGGTCTTTCTGTGGCACACCGTTAATTTCATAAAGGTCAGCACAAATATTAAAGTCACCCACCCATATTGAAAGAATTAGTACCCATGACAGCTGAAATAACGTAAATATGCCATTTGTTTGGTACCGTTGGTACATTAGGTTATGTTAAAAGATCAAAATTCGTCCGGGATTCACTGAGGAATAAAAACAATGGTGAAATCTCAAAGCTGCTGGCAGTTAATTCTTAGGATCCGGTTAAGCACATTTATATTTTATAATTCAAAAGCCACTTGCCATAATTGATTTTCTTATTTGGATATATCAAGATGCGAGAAAGGGTAAAATTAGGAGGGGGGCTAGCGAATAGGTCAGAATGTCTCATTTTTGTCTCGATTTTATCGTTATTTTGTCTACAGTCCTTCGGTGTATCTATTTCTTCTTCAAGGTTAGTAAGTTGTTTTAAAGTTGCTCCATTAACTTACTTGACATTGATAACTCAAGATTCTTCATCTAACAAGGTCAACGTGATAAGCGCTATATCGGAAATCATACTGTCCTCGCTTTTGTTCGCATCTCCTTCGACAGTAACCGCCGAAAACCACATCTAGCGTGGATCAGTCACGTATACTGACTAAATTGGAGAGCGATTCATAAATGCTCTTCATGTGGCCTTCAATGTAAACTAAAACCAAGGCTGTGCGTGCCTAAGAAATGTAATAATGAATTAAGTGTTGATTTACATCTAGTATTTGCTAGACAACCGTCTAGCGTCCCCAACCATCTGATTTTTGCTAAGTCTAGATAGCACGGTCCAATGAGGGGATATTTTGGTTGGCCTTAGCGATGGGAGCCCACTTTCTTCAATTTATCGCATCTTAATTGCGAAATTATACGTCTGGAAAACCCATCACAGGATGTTTGAATGGCTTTGATATTTAAGGAATGCATTGAAATTGATTAGTTCTCCTGATTTTTTCAACGTAAACACGAAAGAAATAACTTGTCAATTTTATAAATTCGTGACAGGGAGTCCTTCGAGTTAGAAACGTCACAGGAATAATAAAAAAATATATATTTTGCTTTTTTTTGTCGCCCTGTGACAAGTTCATCTGTTTCTGAGGTGGGTCGTTTAAAGTTAAGATATTATTTGGGGATTTTATTTTTTCTAAAACAATATCGTTATAACAATTCCGCGAGGACAATATACCCATTTACACTGTAAACATAACGTAACTCATTTCAACCGAGTGTCAAAAATTTAATCGTTCCCCGCTCTATTGTCGGGAAACCTCACGAATTGAAAGCCCATGTATTGTTTATCAAGGACCTTGAAACCACGCACATGAAGTCTTTGAGCAGTTTTAGAAATGTGTGGCGTTCAATAAATGGATGTTGTGTGGGCAGGTTTTTTTTTTTACGGCCCACGAAAAAGCAGTTCTTCCTCTGTTGTGAGGTTCTGACAGGTGGCTGAACCGCCAAGCGCGCACGGCCTCCTGGGATATAGGTTGCAAGTTTTGCTCTCTGAGCTGTGTATATCCTGTTCTTTTGCGATTGTCAAGCGAATTACCTCCACAAACGTGTTTTATTGTCTTTCTAGCTACTGCATAGATAAAGATAGAGCTGAGGATAAGTGAGAAAGTGTCGGTATCCCGCAAGATGGTGGAAGAATGCGCGGAAAATAGATTCCATCGGCCGTTTTCACGCTAGAGGAAGTGTTCGCCGGTCACCCCTCGCGGCCATGTAATCGTACGTCAAATCGCTCATCCGCTTGATCTGGTTTTCTCTGGGCTTCGGCGTTTCGTTCTATCGCCAAAATGATGTGCGATATTATGCCTACGATCTCTGAGGACCCGCCAGAGATCCATTATGGCCAAAATGAGGAAACGAACTTCGAACAACTGATGGTGAACATGTTGGATGAACGGGACAAGCTGATGGAAACTCTTCGTGAGACTCAAGATTCGCTAGCCCTTACAAGAGCAAAGTTAACAGAATGTCAAAAGGAGAAGGACGGTCTCATGAATCACTTGGAGTCTGTGCTTAATGATGTAAGGAGCAGTTTAGCTTGTGTTTTAATCTCTATTTTTCCATGGTCTGAGGTTTGACCATTCATTCTTTGGCTTACTCAAATACGCCATATTTGATCTGTAATTGAGTGTCATTTCACGGAGCGAGTGTTTACTTACTCAGAGCATACGGCTAGCACTGTACAAGTACGAGTATATTTGCAGCATTTTCACAAGAAACCTTTTCTTTTAGGGACAGCGTTATTCAAATCGAAGTTAGGTCGAAGGTGTACAAAATTCCAGAGTGCGTGAAGAATCTCTAGATTGTACTGTTGGTCCGACGAGCTGCATTCCTCAACTCAGCGATCAAAAATTCCTGCTACTTTATATACTGAAGTACTAGGTTCAACCTTACAGATGATAACACGAGTTTGCGGGTCGGGAACTTCTAATTTGTCGATGAGTTTATGTTATTTTTCGCCAAAGATCATGCATATTTATGTATTTGATGCGTTCATGTTTTCCTTGCAAATCGCTTCTTTGGGACAGTCTTCTCGAATCTCACACATGTGCATAGAGATTTATGATTTTCTCCGGTGGAATTTCTTTTTATTTCCAGGGTGATGACCAACTAATTGAAAGACTAGCTGGATTGGATGGTATTATTACAGAGTCTGGCAATAATTTAAAAGAAGAATCTGGCAAGAACCGTGTTCGGGTTTTAGCAGAGGTAAGCTTGTAGTTCTTCTGTTATTCACTCGACGAATCGCTTTAATCGCATCACCCAAATGCGAAGGAATTATTCTAATTAGCAATTCCTTGGTTTTCTTTGGAATAATTTGCTCCACAGAATGTATTTATGAGAAAGAGTTTTGCTTTTGGTTCTAGGTGTTTGTAAACAATGCTTGTGGGAATCCATTGTGCAGGCCGTGATCTTTAATTTAAGAATTTTGCACAGAATTATTGAAATCATAAGCTTATGTTTTGCCTTCTGAGACAGTTGTTTCCAGCTTTTAGGCATAAGTTCACCATAATTATACGAGTCGAATATTAGACAAGTTTGATGTTCCGAATATTGCATTTTTATTTCGTGCCTATTTGACTTGGAAAATGACGAGATTCTCTTTGGCTTGTTTGTTTTGCATGAATGAATCTCTCTTTGCATGCCTGACGCTTTTCATCAACTTGCAGCAAAAGACAGATCGAGTGTCGTACCTTCACCAAGCTAAACTGATCGAAAAGAATGCTCTGTATGTTTATTTTTTCGGTCGGTGAATCGTGTCATAACTTTGCATGTTATCACCTCGTGGTGCATCGTCGTTATAAATTCTAACGAAATTGTGGTCCTGTTTGGTTCGATAACACTGGTCCCAGCTTGATTGAGAGTGTTGCTGTAATACTTGAACCTCTCCTTTTCTGCAAAGCTTTCTAAAGAACCTTGTGTGTATTTCCGGTGAATTCACTATGTGGTATTTCGTTCGTGTATAGAGGTTTTGGATGGGTGCTTTTTAATAGCAGTGATCATGACCTATTCAATTCGATCAGTCCTAATTTGCCGTGGAATTTAATCGGTTTTTTACTTAAAGCTGGTATTATTTGCTTTTTGACACTTGGCTAACGAAGACTTTATTAAAAAGACCCTCACCTCTTCAAACAGGTCCATTTTAATCAAAGCACTTGAAAGCATTTGGGATAAATTTTTTTCGCCATGCCTCGCATCACGACATGAAGAAACTTACTTGTATACAACTATTATTCTTTGGCGTAAATGTCTCGCGACCGAGTACAACCTTTTGTACAGACAGTATCGTGTTTACCCAACTCTTTAGTTTAATTTGCATGAGAATAAATTTATGATCGGTGATTGTTGAGTTTGTGCATGTTGTACAGTGCGCAAAATGTTTTCCGACATCAAAAGCTGTCGTTAGCTACCGTAATATGTAATCCAAAACTCAGCGGCGGCATAATGTTCCAAGGCCTTTGATAACGTGATGATAACGAGTTATTAGGGAATTCCATTTTGCTTGGCAGCGGCCTTGGACAAATAGCAATTTAATACATGTCCCGGGATGAAAGGGCAAACATGGTTTCTGTTTATATGTAAATACATCCCAACACGTCACGGTATGTGATTGCATTCGACATTTCTAATCAAACATTTCTTTGCCAGCACGACTTGTGGTCTACAGAGGTGTTAAAAATACTTACATGTTACAATACAATGTGCAAACGAAGTGTGATTCCACATTTGAGAATTGCAAGCTAATCTTTTGTCCATCTTCACGGATTGTGGTTATTAATAATTTCTGCAAATCCAGGGCTAAAAATATAATTGTTTTGATCAATATGCATAATTGTGGTTACAACTATGTTTAATTTAATTAATATTATAAAAGGCTAGAAATTTTGACAAAAATTATTTTGGCATTTTAAAAACTGTTAACTGTATTTTTTTTATTGTGCTGAAGAAATGAGTATCAGTTTTTTTTTTTGCTGTTTTTTTTTTTTTAGTTGAACCTCCGTTATTTATATCAATATAATTTAGATCACTTAATTGGCATTTAATCATAGTCATGTTCATTAAATGAAGCTTTTTGTAATAATGGCAAGCCTGTTAAGTGCTGAGCTTGAACATCTAAGGAATCCTTACCATTTTTTATCATTTTCCAATTAAGTTTAAAATAGGCAAAGTATAACCAAGATCAGGCATAATGGTTAAATAATTATTATGTTTGCTAATTATAATGCCTTAAAACATTATACTGTCAATTTCCTGCCGGTAGTAAAAAAGATTGAAGTCAACCGTCACGGGTTGCAGTTGAAATCAAAAGCTCAATATCAGCCAGATAATTTATTTACAATTTAACTGCCTTGGGTTTGCTGTGCATTAAAAATTGAATATGTGTGGTTCAATTACTGGCCAAAATGCTAAACTAAATGTAAACATCATTACAGTGTAAGTGGTTTAATCTTGTCAAATAAACATTTAAGCTTCTTAATAACTGTCGAACATGTTCTTGAGCATGTGAAAAATGCAAGAACAGGAAACAGATTTCACAACTGTGCTGGAAATAACAGCCTTTATCAGAAATTGTCCAAGAAAATTAGTGAGACATTGTCTATTATAGTGACTAATTTTACTTGATGGTTGGACATTATTAGCAGCACCAAAATCTGTAAGCTTTTAGTCATAAAGATCTTATTGAAAGACCATGTTTGCTTTGAAAGATTTAAAAAATCACAAATTTCATGGATCTATGGTTTGTGTTGATTTGATAGCCTTTCTAGACTTGTATAAAATGTGAAATGAACATCTGCCTTTAAAATCCCCCTAAAATGCATTGCAAAGTATAGTTATTTGTTCATGTATGCCTGCAGATTGAGTCATCAGATTACTTCTGTATGCAGATTACTTAATACATGTCTGAGCAAATTGGTAATATGTCCGTCCAAAATAGAGATGTGAAAAGACATGTCCTGCCACATAATATAGATTATTTCCAGCTCTGTATGGTGTTGTCAAAATAAAGTGACCTGTTTCATCTAACGAATTAAAATTAATGTAGTTTAATAGAGCTCTAAAAATGTTCATCATTAAGCACACACATGTATATTTCCTCCACTAAAAATTTATCATTCTTCTTTCATGGCATACCTTTTCATTTAGCTTGATGATGAGATAAAAAAAAAAAAACTTCTTAAGTTATTACAATAAAGTGTCATGGCTTTCATCAGCATTCTTCTGAAATTAAATTAGGGAATTTTATGATTTAGAGGTTAAAAATATGGTTTAAAAAAAATATGAGGTTTACTGTTGCTGGCGATGTGGATGATAATTAAGCAGCACCTGTGCACATGAACATAAATGTGAACTGTTTACATGGGTTTCTTATGATATAAAAATTATTGTCTCTATAGCAGCAGCTAGCACAGTTTTCTCTATTTCCCGGCTTCTTGTAAAGTGGCTTGTATCTTCTTTGATGCATGATCCACAAGTGTTCCAGGTTTCGAGTTGTGATATATGTATACACAGTAAATTTTTCCATACCCCACCCGATGTAAGAACACCATGTCAACTTAGTGAGTTTTTGATGTTAACAAAATGACAGTCTGGATGTTGATTATAAGGTTTCTGTAGCCATGTGTGATTTGGTAGATCTATTCAGATCTATTTGGCTCTGTGGCTTTGTAGATCTATACAAGGTAGCTCATCTGAAACGGTTAATGATTGTTATTTCTATCATAGTGTACAAATGTTTACAAGTTCCTGAGAACTTGCTTAACTGACATCTTGTCTTTATATAGGACTTTGCAACGATGCTTAAAGAACTAAACCAAGCAAGGGAACAGCTCCTAGAAAAAGATGAGGAAATCAGTGAACTGAAGTCAGAGAGGTGTAATACAAGAGTAAGTACAGTTGATACCTTAATACCATAAAGGTCAGTACACTAGGAGACATGTCTGATGGACATGGTGGAAGCAGTAACATGTGGCAGCGACTGTTTTCTCATGTGACATGCCTGTTTTTGCAAAGCAGAGTTCTGTTGCAGGGACAAATTGTTGCATGGAATTCAGCTGGTTTGTATTCATGTGTCATGTAGCAGAGACAAAATGATCTCAGTTTTCAATGTCATATCATGTGCACTGGTCTTGCAAACTGTCCCCGCTACAACATAGAACTGTTTTGTGAGCACCAGCTTGCGTACTGTACGTGCAACGTGCATCCAATGTGTATGCATGAAGGGGCTTGTCTCCACTTCATATCCCCACAACATGTACCCTAGTGTGTGCCGACCTTAAGAGTTAAGAGGAAGTTTCCACAGTACTAAGTATAACAACATAACATGTATTTACGAGGCTTTACTGCGTATTTTCCTTGATGTGCATACTGGTAGAGTAACAATTGAACTGAACTGGCTGCCTAGTAAACTTGACCTCTCCTATTTACTCTAAAACCTAGTCACATGAAATCCATACACGCTATGATGTCTCCAGTAACGTCTGTGGTGGAATTCTGAAATAAACAGATGAAAATCATTTCGAGTTGTTTAATTGATACAGGTATATTGCGAGAGAGATAATCAAGATTAGATTTCAGCTGACTGTCCTAAAGTAACTGCAATGTCCAGGCAGAGCAAACAATAAAATGTACCAAGTGCTGAATAATTAAAGCAAATGCCTGCCAACCAGGGCCAATTCCAGAAAAGGTTATGCATCAAGGTCTGACCACATACATGTAGCTTTCAATTTATTAGTATTTCATTGGTTAGGTAGGCGATACAGTTTTCTATTCAATAACAGAGTGATTAAGAGCAAAGCAAGTTAATATTTTGCCATGTTGACACTTCCTTCTTCATCTTTGGTGGATGGATAGTATCAGCTCAGAGATGTCCTTAGATTAGATTCTGGATAGGAGGTCATTAATTTTGCTTCCAAATATGCATGCAGAAATGCTTTATTTTCAGACAGTTATCAACAGATAATGATAGAAAAATAATCTCCACTCAAACCTACAACAGACAACCATTTCTTGCTTAAGATGGCAACTGTTTACACAGTCAACAGGTCTTTTGTCTTAACTGATCACATGACCTCATAGCACACACTGAACAGTTTGTCATAAGTGAAGTTTTGAAGTTGAAAATCAGAGTGAGTAAAAAGCTTTTAAAGTGGAATATTCCTTATCTACACCGCATTGTAGTGCATCAGCTTGTTCAACCAATCATATGATTACCTGTGACCACCATGTTAAATCAAAGTTCTTTCTAGTCTGACCTGAGCTAATACAAGCCAATTAAAAATATGCAGCAGTTAATTAGTGCTGTTTGGCAGACAAACAGATGAGCAAAGTTCAAGCTGGCAGGATATTGGCCAACTGTTTTTTTGTGTTTTGTTTTTTTTGTTAATTTTCCTGTTTTCTTGTGTGTGTGTGTGTGTGTGTGGGCTGAATAAAGTGATCAGAAATGAGATTAAAGCCAATATCATACCACATAGAATGAAAACCCTAAGTCAATTGCTGTCTAAACAAGTTGAGTGTTTTTTCCAGTCCAAGCACGTCGTGTCACCCACGCAGAAATAAGACAGGTTTCCCGATGTTTGTGTAATCGGGGGCACAAGTGCTATGAAATATCTTTTTTTCCCTCTTTACCACACTGTATTTTCTCTCCCCTCCCTTAGAATGCTAATTACTGCCTTGCCTAAGGTACAGGTACATTGTATAGTTACATTGATTTTGTTTTCTGGTTTTTCTTTAATTGAATTATCACAAAACTATAATCCCCTAAAAATTTGCATTGCAAGCAGCTATGTTTGTCCCCAGAGTGTACAATCCTTTTGGTTAACAGGGTTTTCAATAAGAACTGGAGTAGGCGGCAATACTCCAGGACTAGGCGGTGAAGGTACAACTCAAGTCAAAGGCATGACCTTGGGATGTGGGTGTATGGGAGCGTCCCTCACCTGGGAGATTCTTAAAATTTGGACCTCTTAAAATGCATTTCAGGCAGCTTCTTCACTTCTTCTAGCCAGGTTAATTCTTGTTGATTTGGTGGCTGTGGAATGGCCCTGAGCCAGTTTGTTTCAAGTTCTTTGACAAAATTAGCGGAACAAGTGGCAGCTGTAGATCTTGATGCAGCAGCACTTCAGGTGTAACAGCAGCTTCAGTAGTGTCTGTCATTGAGGCTTCTCAATCAATCAATCAATCAATCAATCAACTTTATTTAGAGAGAGTGACATGTGACAGTATAAACTGATAAACTAGTGGCCCTCTGTGCTAAAATTGTCCTAACCATACGAATCAATTAAGTCCAATAAAATGAAAGATTAGTTTCTTTATACCCTGGGTGGACCTCAATTTATGGCCCCATTTGTGGACACAGAAACCAGAGAACATAGCAATGGATAAATAAAATATCATTTTGTTTTTTGCTGTCCAAAGCGACAAATAAATATTAAAACGATCTGGATTAACTGACCAATGTGACGAATAAATGAAACAAATTTTTTTTAAGACTAGCTGACTAAAAAACTCTGGACATACCTGTCTCTTTATGCTGTCACTTTTGTGGGGGTTGAAAAACCTCCAACAGAGTTGTTTGCCTCTTTGTGGCAGACATCCGATGTGTAATTTATTCAAATTTTGGCAAAACTCAAACTCTGGGAAGTGGATGCGATCTTGTCAAGCATGAGTGATTTTCAGAGCATGTGGATATTTGTATTGGGCATGCGTTGTGCAGGTTTCACACCCAGATCCCAAGGTTATGCGTAAAGGCCAGGCAGCTCATCACAAACTGTTTTTGAATGAAAGAAAAAACAAATGCAAGTCACCACCGCTAATCACTCGGAATTCAGGCAACTTTCTTTTGTGTTTTATGAATAAATGTTGGCCAATCCAAGCATCATGTTTTGTAGAAAAATGTTTCATGCCATTCGTCTCATTTGATGCAAGTTCTCAATCAAAGTAGGCAGCGAAATCCTGGGAAGTAGCAGGCGAATTTTGCCTGCTGCTGGCCGTACTAAGAATAGTGCCCTGTGGGCAGGTCCAACAATGAACGTCTGGAGTTCCTGTGAAATCTGACAACTTTGATTGGCTGAGAATATGAAACAAATACTTTGCTCATGCTCAGAAAATTAGGCCAGGCAAAGGTCAGAATTCTTGGTACCATGTATAGACCTAAAGAATCATGGCCTCTGGAATGGTGAATGTAAAACTCCAAAGTATTGCAATGGTTTAATGGCAAGGCTGTAGTCTAAAAAAAATTATGTGGAGCCCAAAGTTTCCTAACCATGAAATCTTGGGTGCCCAGCACTTAAGCTTGTATGAAAAATGGGCTGTATGGCTTAATGCTTATAGAATAAAGCTGTCATTGTTTACAAAATTTATTTCTTTTTCCTGCAGCTTCTTCTAGAACATTTAGAATGTTTAGTAGCACGACACGAAAGATCCTTGAGAATGACAGTTGTCAAACGACAAGCCGCCACCACTGGAGGTGTGTCATCTGAAGTGGAAGTTCTCAAGGCTCTCAAATCCCTGTTTGAGCATCACAAAGCTCTGGATGAAAAGGTAGGCATGACCTATTATTCAGCAAAACATGTTATAAATTGGGTGTGGGGGACACCACAGTCCAGGGATTTGTGTGTTTGACTCAGGATCAAGTAGTCTGGTTCAAGCATTAATTGGGTTCATTGTGTTGTCAACCTACGTAAGACACTTAACACTCTCTTCCTCTCTCCATTTGGTTTGTCAGGGGATAATGCAGCTTGGGAGGGGGGAGGGGGCTTTGTTTGGGGTCTTCCATCCCGTGCTCTTACTCCCTTCAGTTCTGAAGTTGATGACCTGTACAATGAGCTTTCTGGCCTCTCCAATCCTTAGGTTTGGAGGAGACTTTACCATTGTAATTTTCTATTTTTCATAGGTGCGTGAAAGACTTCGGCAGGCTGTAGACAAAAATAATGCCCTTGAAGCAGAACTTGAAGAAACACGGGAAAAGGTAGAGCTTTGTTGGCATACATTGTGCATTTATACAGTTTAGAGATGTTGATTTTTTTTTTCATTCCTTGATCTCTATTCTTTTTATATTTTTACAGCTCAAAGAGCTTGAACAAGAAAATGAGGATATTAGACTTCGAAATCTTAGAAGAGTAAGAACTGAGGAAAAGCTTCATGCATCAAGTGAGAACTGTCAGGAAAATGGTGATGAAAATTCTAATGCTGAAAAGGTTGGTTATCAAAGCATAGTGCACGGTTACAACTTTTTTTCATGGCTAGACTTGGTAGTGGTTCTGTATGCACACACAGACAAAATAAGTTTATTTACTGGCACATTGATAATTTTCTTGCTGAAACACACCCTGTTTGATAAATTCCAAATTTTGAAATTTAGAGTCAGAGCCAGATTGAACAATATTGTTGGCTCTGTGTGTAGGCATCACTTTGTACAAGAAGCAGTTTATGCAGGGCTCAACTTTCAGTAAAAAACCTTGGGGCCAGCTGGCCCCTAAGTTTTCAGATTTAGACATCAGCAAAAGTATTTCAGTGAAAAGCGTGGAAAGTTAGTCGCTAGTGAAAAAAATTCAGTCGTATTGGCAACCCCAGCACGTGCATTGTTGAGCTCTATTATGTAGAATGCTGCCCAGGACATCAGGTTTTGAAACCTGACAGCTTGGCATAGTCTTTCATATTGTCAGCATTACATTCTATTTGCATTATCGCGTCATCATATGGACTACTGACCCAGCCTTGAAAAACTAACAGTTCTTTGTAACCTAATCGTCACTTCAGCAGCATCTTTCGAACGGACCAGTTAATGTTGATGTGAGTGCACATGAAGAACAAATGGAAGAGATGCAGTTTCTTTTGGATAAACGAACCAAGGAGGTGGAACGGGTAAGGACAATTTTATTACTGCAAAGCATAATGGCTAAAATAATGTACATTTAATTGTATGGCTATCATTTAAGATAACAGGCAGGGCTTCTGACAGGATGCAGTGGTGCAGTTCATCACGTTGGAGGGAAGATCGATAATGGATATTCTTGACAAAAAACTGACTTATAATGACATACAACACATAACTTTAGGCTCAGCTGTAGCAATGTGTTAGAAAAATCCTTTTCTCATTGATAATTTTCCTCAGTCAGTGAAAAATCAAGCTGATTGGTCTTTGTTTTGTTAGACAAACTCTTCTCAATGTCTTTTTTTTTCAGCTTACAAGAGAAAATAAGGATTTGAAAGAGAGATGTACTGCACTAGAAGAAGAGTTGAGAATATGTAACAAACAGCTAGACAGAGGAAATACCTCCATTCAGAGACTGGAAAGAGATTTAGATGAGGTACATTAGTCGTCTTGATCTATTTTTGATCTGAAGCAATTAAAACTACTGTATGAGCAGATTTCAAATTTGTGGCCAAAAGTACATGAACTGTACATGATCAACACACCTTCATTAACCGCGCGGCCATGGGCCGAGCGCGGTTCATGTTCTACCCTTGGTTTATTTTTTTATTTTTTTATTTTTTTTTGTCGGAGACCAGACGCAGATCTCCACTCAGCCAACTTTGAATTACGCAATCTGTAATGTTTACTCGCCAAACCTTGTTTCTTCAGGGTCAACAGAAATCTCAGATTACAAAATCACGCCGAACCTACACGTTGCAAAAAAATCTCTTCAAAACCCTGACATCAAAGCGATATATCACTTTACTGTTAATAGCTACCACACATCGGCAGAAGGTAAATCTATTCCTTAACAATCCAGCTTTATCGTGCTAAAATTTCAGCGAAATCGAACAAAACCAGAATTAATTAGAATTTTTTTTGTGACCTCACTCCCCAGACTTGACCTAACAAAGGGAGCAACGGTCGCCCATAGCAACCGAAAAACACGAACATAACAAAGCCGACGTTTCGGCCAAAAAACTCCAGAATTATCGCCTGAGAGCTTAAACTTGAATGGGAACATCTTTTTGAACTTTTTTCAACTCATTTAGACAAAACAATGGCCTCGGCGGGCTACAAAAATGACCAAGAGAAAAAACAGAACAAGACAGCAGAACAAACCGATAATATTTCACTGCATGGCTTTCGGCACGAAAACAAAAATACAGCTTACTTCTGGATAAATTCAGCCTTAGAAGCCACCAACTGGTCCCATATTACTTTCTGTATCCTTACAAATGTCCTGACTTCCATCTCCGAAAGACTTTGCCCCAATTTTGAGCAAATAAACATTTCGCCGACAGCGACCACCATTACGGTGGCTTGCATACTAAATTAGCTAACTTGACAAAATTCTCCCAAGGAGGGAGGATGTGACGAAAAGAGCTGAAAAATGGCCTGTAATTGGCTAATGATGAGATCTTCCCACTGTCCAAATTTGGTGAGAATCGAAAGTAACGCCAATTTTCTGTCACGTTTTCAATCTGTAGCCACTGGAGTGACCAAAATCGATACATCGGTCGGGATAGAGTTTTATTATTAAATTATATGACTTGTGTGACTACTTTGCTAGCCCTTTACTCGTGGAAAACACCAATTAAATTTAATCATGACTTTTAAGAAAGAAAGCTGTTGTTAATAGTGTTATTATCGTGTCATTAATATCGCTCATGCCCATACATATCCCGAAGAAAGTTCTACAAAGATTAAGACCATTACGTCATCGGAGATTTGTCAATGGCTACCACTGATGGTGCAATAATACAGTTTGTGTTGATCAAGTGATGTGATGTCTACAGTAAGAAAAGAATCATCAATAACTGCTTTGGGATGTGCACTGCGTTCCAACGGTAGTGCTAAGCAAACAGTTAAATTTTAAAAGCGCGGTTATAAGATCTAACAGATCTTCTTGTTTTGTTGTAAAAAGCCTGCAACTCAAAACATCAAATTAAAAAAGGTTATCAAACATGTTCAATATAGATAATGGATATAGTTGTCATCCATGAAAGAAGACTGACAGGAACCACAGATGATATATATGTTTGTGTCTACCAACATTTTTTTCTTAACAAGGTGCTGTATTTTAGCCTCGTCTTATTGATTTGGTTTTATGTATTAACTTGTTAACAGGCAGCAGCCCAGAAATCCGACATGGAAGATAGAATAGCAACTCTTGAGAAGCGTTACGTTCGACTTCAGCATGAAGTCACAGCTTTGAATGATGATAATGAGAGACTGGCAACTGAGCTTGCTAGTAAAGAAAGTGAACTTATACAGGTGATTAAAAATTACAACCAGTGGTTAACTTTGAATTGATTAAACTGTATTATGTGCAAAACGTGAGGCACAGTTTGTTGCTATGTACTTTTTGATTTGAGTAAATATATGTTTATTCATTTGAACCATCTCTCTATAACGACCACTTACCTAGCTGGAACAACCAGGCACTTAACTCTATTGAATCATTTTTACAACAGCAGTCTCTTAATAACAGCCAGTTAACTTTGCTCTAGGGTGGCTGTTGTAGAGACGTTCAATGCACTTATAATTCCTAACTTACACTGTACAGACTGCAAATTATTTCACTAGCAGCAGTCATGTTTTGGAACTGGTTCAATTCAAGTAACAAGAAATTAGTTGAAAGGAGCTATTTAAGAAAGCAAAAACATGTGCCATGTTTCTGTCAAGTGTTAGGATAAATCTACTAGCATTCTATCAGGCATGCCATTCTCTGATTGGCTATGCCACTCAATATCTATTCTGTTGTAGATAGTGAGTAGCGTAGCAGTGTGCACTTGTTTACAAAATGACAGCCTCTTCTTTGCGTTTTTGAGGTGTCTGTGAGGGGGATTTACATGTAGCTAAAGTTTTGAACGACTGGTAGATTTATACTGAAACAATTAGATTATTCGCTCTCGATTTCTATGCATGATAGTCGACTCGGGCTACGCCCTTGTTAACTATCATGTGATAGAAATCTTGAGTTCATGTTGTAATTGTTAAATAGAAACACAAGTGGAAGTTTGGAAGAAAAAGAAATGTTGTGGGAACACAAACCGACAGGCAAGTGTTTCCACAGCTTTTTCTGTTTCCACAGCTTTTTTAGAAAATACGGTGACAAAGTAAAGAAAACACATTGTATACTTTGATCATCAAAATGTAAATTCTCTTTGCTCGGGCCATCATTGCATCAACAGCTTATGCTAGTTCTGTGTTTCTATCGAATTATAGAAACACGATTTTAAACCAATCAGTGCAGTTCTCTTCTTTGGGCTATTTTCGAAATCACCAAGTCATGCAAGACAAACAGTTCACTCAAGGGAAATTTTACAGTACCCTAACCGGAGCAGATTATGTTTCATTTCTTTTTAGACGGAAGAGAAAGTAAGGTGTCAACAAGAAAAACTAGAACTCGCTGAGCAGAACCTTAACCAGTCTCTAAGAAAAGCTGAAGCATTACCTAAAATAGAAGAAGAATTAGCCGTACAAATGGCAGCCTTAAATGAGGTAAGTTGTACTGACATGTCATGGAGAGTACAATCAGAAACACAAATATGGATTTGAAATGTTGTACTGTTCTTTTTTAAGTTCCAGAAAGGTAAATATTTAGTTGATTGTCTGAAAACAGTTGAACCATTGCGCATATGTATTCTAAATTGAGTCTCAAAAACTGGTACCATAAAATCAGTTGCTACTAGGTGAGGTCCAGCAAAATGGAATATTGATTATACACAGTGTACGTGTACTTTAGTACAAGGGCATCAGTGCTACAATTTCAAAGCAGTAAAGAAGTTGTCAAGTTTTGCATCAGTTGTAGTTTTTTGACCTGTTTTTTAAAATGAACTAAAAATGTTGGTAAAATCAGAGGTTTTTGCTCCCAACATCAGTAATGTTTCTCCCATACTAGTATTTTGTTCAAGTATTAACAACATGTTATTATAATGGTTAGCTTCACAAGCAGGTAAGATAAACCAAATTTGCACTGTGAATGGCAAAGCGAGCAGGCAAGATGTCCCTATCTTATTGGGATTCCCAGCTGTATTATCTGTTGAAAATGTTGTTCTTTATGCCATGTAATGAACTCTTTATTATTCAAGCTTGTTCTTGATGAAGTTAAGAGGGCTTGATATTGGCCTTTTCTTGTTGTGTGTTCATGGATCTTAACTACATTGCAATCCATAATGACTGCACAGAAGAACTTCAATCAGTCAATCAACACTTTATTTAAACATGTTACGCCTAAGAGCTAATTAAGCTTGATCAAAATGTGAATGTGTATGCAACAACAAAAAAACATAGCCAGTATCCGGACATCTTGATCTCGCACTTAGTCAATAACCGATATGCCATGTCTTTTTGTCTTTTAAGGCGGCAGAGAAACAAGGGTCAGCAGAAGAGACTGTTCAACAGCTGCAGACCCAGGTTCAAGACCTTCAGGCTGAGCTTAACAGGGTGAGACCACTTGTAGTTTACTTAAATAGAGTTTTGGGTCACAGTTCAAGGTCAACTCTGGCATTTCAGCTTGGGGAATGGTTCGTATTTCCACAGTGTGAAACATTTGTGGTGCCAGCCAGCGCCCTATAAATTGCATCAAGTTATGGAGTTCAAAATTCTCCTCTCTGCATTAAAAATCTTCTGTACACCAAAATTAATGATACTGGGCTATAATGAGACCTGATGATGTTTCTACTACTTGTATGTTTTTAGGAGCAGGGATGGTGCAGTGGTGAGAGCACTTGCCTCCCACCAATGTGGCCCGGGTTCAATTCCGGCCCGGTGCCATGTGTGGGTTGAGTTTCTTGTTGGTTCTCACCTTGCCTGAAGGGTTTTTCTCTGGGAACTCCATTTTTCCTCCCTCCACAAAATCCCATATCTCCAAATTTCAATTCAGCTAGGATAGAGGACCTGCATATTTAATTTTTCTGATTGTAAAATTGTCCTAAAGACCGTATATGATGCCAAGTACACTGATGGCTAAAGGTCCTTTATTTTAGGCCCGGGAAAGAGAAAAGATTAAAGAAGACCATAACACTAGATTATCAAATACAATTGACAAGTTGCTGGGTGAATCAACTGAAAGACTACAAGTTCACCTCAAGGAAAGGATGGCTGTACTGGAAGAGAAGGTTTGTGATTTATGTTGAATACACGTACTGTACGTGTACATGTAGTTTGTTGCATGTATTAATTTTGATTTTTTTTTTTAGCAACAAAAAAGTTATGTTGCACCTTACTGCACTTTCCAGACCATGTGACCTCTGAAATTTAAATCAACCGACGTTTTAATTTTCTGGTGCTGTAAATTATGTTAGCAGACTTCTCAGGAAACATATTTTCAATTTTTTAAATCAGATGCAGAAGGTCTATTAGTGATTTGGGATTAGTACACTTCATTCAGTTTTGTTTGTTTATTTTTTTTTTAAGGTGTGTTGATTGTAGTCATAATTATGGTTGACCACAGACAAATATGGAATCTGTAGTTGAGTTTTGAACTTAACAAGATTTTAAAAAGTGAAGTAAAAAGAAACTAATTTTTAGCTGCTAGGAGAACTATTCATGCGCAGGGCTGTCAATAAGGTCTGTAACCCATGATACCTGCTACGGCTGAGTATGTTTTATGGGCCCCTGATATTACAGGTGAACTGGACTATAGTGGATACAATTCACTCAATAGGTGACAAGTTTGTTACAGGTGTGAAGATCAAGGCTACAGGTGACTTGAAACTTAATGACAGCCCTGATGTGTGATTTTTGTT
Source organism: Orbicella franksi (assembly GCF_964199315.1). NCBI lineage: Eukaryota > Metazoa > Cnidaria > Anthozoa > Scleractinia > Merulinidae > Orbicella > Orbicella franksi. The sequence continues at coordinate 10,816,401 of NC_138150.1, forward strand.
CTGTGTTTTTGTTAACAGGCTGCTCTGGCTCAAGAACTTACAGCAGTAAAATCACAAATAGAAGATCTTCAAAGGGAAAAGGTAATATGAAATAAGAACTACCTAAAATCAGTCTATTTGAAGAAGACCTGGGTAGCAAACAGTCAGAATGTGACAATTGATCCACTACAAGTAACTACATGTACAGTATATTATTAAATCACTAATAATATACATGAAAAAATTACTCGATTCTGATTGGCTGAGAGCAGTGCAGTTCAAGTGTAACACTAGTGCAAAAAGTGTAACACCAGTGCAAATTACACATCATAATTCTGGATTATGATTGGCTGAAAGACAAAAGGAAATTTTCTATGCCAATGATACAACGTAAAATGATGAAGAGAATTTTGTGCAGGCTTCAAGAAAGATCTTCCGACACTTCCTCCACGTGAATTTTAATAAGTAATCATACAGTTTTTCTCGATCAATTTGGAATTTATTTGCACTTGTGAGTTTTTCAAAAAGCTCACTCATGCAAATTAATTCCAAATTGAACTTGAAACCATATGATTACCTATACAAAGCACACACAGATATATATGTGTCTGGATTTTTTTCCAATGGTAAGTGCTCTCATTGGCTACATGTACTTCAAGTTTACTTGACATCAATCAATAAAACTTTTTTCTGTCATTGGGACAAGTAGACTATCCTGCCAGGCAAGTTGCTTTTCATTCTTACTTGCCCGATGGGCAAGGGCCCAGACAAGACATCTGGCAACTTAATCACGAAAAGCAAACTAAGACCTGCCCAGTTCTGGGTAAGCAAAATTTGAAAGCTGCTTGTCCAAAGGGCAAACTGGAATTCACAGTTTGTTCGAGCCATGTCAAAATTCTCAGAGCAGTTGACAAGTGATTGACATCAGAGGGTAACAGTGCACTTTTACTTGCAAGGGTTGACCAATGATTGCATGGCATCCAGATCTACTAATGTCTTTGTTGGGCTACGTACATGACAAATCACTTTCTCACTGTTCTTTGGGAAACCAGTTAATTTTGTCTCTCCTGGCACCACCCTGGAAAGAATTGTGTTTGTTTGGAATACAAAAATGTTAGATAAAAGTGTTTTCTTGAGGACTGGTCATTATTGGGGAGCAGGAATGGCACAGCAATGAGAGCGCTCGCCTCCCACCAATGTGTTTCGGGTTGAATTCCAGCCTGGTGCCTTAATGTCGGTTGAGTTCGTTGTTGGTTCTCTCCTTGCTCGAAGGGTTGTTCTCTTGGTTCTCCAGTTTTCCTCCCTCCACTAAAACCAACACTCCAAATTCCAATTTGACCAGGATAGAGGACCCACATGAAAACCAACTTATCCATTGGATTGTATTGCTTACATTCACAATGTAATTTAAATTTTCTATGCAGTAGCTTTTGATCCATGGCAAGTAGTATTTTTATGTCTGATGTCTTGTTTTTTCTTGCGCAGGAAATATTAGCCCTAGAACTAGGAAGACTGAATGAAGAGTTTGAAAAACGAAAATCTACGGTACAGTATTTTTTAATGCCGATATTCAACTACAATTAAGAACAACTACCAGTTGAAAGGTCGGGTGCAAAAAGGGCATTAAGAATTTTGGTCAAAAGTGAACTTTGTGAAAAACACTCCAAATTTTGTATCTGGTTTTGTTCAGGCATGTTAAAACACTACAGTGGCAAATACTTTACAACTGAAGTTGATAAACTTGTATATTATTCTCTTCTCTATGATGTTAATTTTGTTGTAATAAAAATACTAAATGAAAGTGCAGGAGTTCACAAATTTGAGTCATTTCGCAGTGACAGTGACAGTTCTTCAGTGCATGAAGGCCTAGCATAAATCGTCTTAGTTTTGGTTCAGGTGCTTTTCCCACTATCTGTTGTTTGAGTGCAGCAATGTTCTACCTCCCACTTTCCTACCATCATGATGTTGACTTAAACAATAATTTTGTTAAACAGAGTGCTCCAGCTGCTGCAGTGAATGGTCCTGTTGTACAATTTGCCAGGTATTTAACTTAACAATACTAGCTTTTTTTGATACACTTTAATACACATTGAGTGCCTTCCCATAATTATAAGGTGCAGTGATATGCCTGTTTTCAGCAGTCAAGTAGGCTCACAAATATTATATCATGTGCTTTTATCAATCTTTTACGTAACTAAGCATCTTTCTGTGGAAACCAATACCAATCATGACTTCCCATCACATTTATCTCTGCACCACATAGTTAAAAATTAAGATTCTCTGATCAGGTTACTGACGGATGCTATTATTGGTTAGTTGTGATTACGTTGTAGTACAATCATAATTCATGACAGTTATTCAGATTCCACCATATTACAAATGTGCCGTATTTGTCATTCTTAAAGAAAACTCTTGAAATGATTTTGCCTCTGCTGTAAACTATTTACTAGTATTTTGAGTTTTTAAAGGAGCCACGTCACGGTTTGCGCATCTTGAAAAGTTTAGCCCAATTGAAGTTTGTACTTTGTGATCCATGCCAGTCTTCTCCTTCTAACCATCCTGGTTCCTTTATTGTTTTATTATCTTGTTGGTATTTTTCCATCTTTGTAAACTACTGTTTTCAGTTTTCCTCTGATATAAAGATAATTCTGTACGCTGCCAAAATAACTCAAAATGCCATGGCTGAACTTCTTTAATTTATTGAATTTTAGTGAGCCTGTTAAGCGAGAGACAAAAGGCCGCTCTGGAATAGAGGACTCACCCAGCAGGGTGTTTACACTAAATGAACAGGAGTGGCAGAAGCTAGAACAGGCAAGCGTTCTTAAGAATGTTGCCATGGCATTCGACACTGGTCGGCTCTCTGACATTGAAAGTGATGCTGGCAGTGACATCTCTGAAGAAAGAGGCGTCGGTGGTGACGCACAGACTTTAGCATCTCTCCTACAACAGCAGATAGACATAATTAATAAAGAGCTCAAGTAAGTACATGCAACCATTCTACCTTTACACGTGTATACTACATTTTTGCTCAAAATTAATAGAAATTTCCCTTTCATACTACCTCACATTTCTTTTAGTTCAGTGAAAGAATTTTGGTGATACATATTAAATAATTAATTATTAGTCCTTCACATTAGGGATCTTGGCATAATTTGCAGCAGTGTTTCTTCATAATTGTTATTTCAATGCAGCAATCTTAGTTAGCTTCTAATAAAGTAGAAATGAGACTAATCCTAATACAAAGTGCAAATGGGAAATCACTTCATTACCTTAATAAATCTTGAATTTGTATTTGTGATTAGCCAACTTCAGGAGGAACACAAGACAACTGAGAGGAGAGCCATTGTCCTTGAGAAGACTGTAACAAGAAGCCCAATGCATAAGGATGTGTATTCAGCTAATTCTCAACAGGTATATGTATGTTGTGCCCTTAGATTGTTTTTCATATATAGGGTACTGTGACCTCAAATGCACACATAAACTGCAAGGTACTTGTTAAAGACGCGTGAAGTTGTTGAGAAGGTAATAACGTAGAGATTTGTTCTTAATATTGGACTTCTTTTTTATTAATTTTTTTTTTTTACCAGGAATTGGTTGCATCTTCTACATCTTTTCCATTTCCTCCTCTTGATCCCATGGATACAACACCAATCTGGGTATGTACACTGGTCGTGTACACTATTTAACAATTAGATTGTGAGCTTGAGACATCATAAGCAAATAATCTAATTGTTGTAGTAGAATTCTATCTTAAGTAATGATTTGTAATTAATTTTTATATTGATTAAGCATCACATGTACGCAAAATTGCTTGCAGACTGCATTTCTATTTGAAACTTGCAGCTGTGTATGCATGCTTGTCAGTCCCTCCAATAATTTTGAAGTTTAAAAGTCTGGTTACAGTTCCGTGTATGTCTCTCTTTTAGTCTCATCAGGAATTGAATCATTCAGTGATATTTGTACATCTTCCTCTGATACGTCATATTTCCATTTTCAGTAGATGACCTTTAGCCACTGCACTCTCACCAACAGCTGATAGTGTAGAACAGCACAACCAATCAGTGTGCAGCATTTGAATTAGTATACTAGTAGGTGGCAGCAATCCACAATGGACCAACTCCATGTTCAAGAGAATTAGTATTACTCCTGGACTTGTTTTTACAATTTTTCTAAATTATCCTTTCGTGTTGTAGAGGTGCAGCAGCTTGATAGGTAGTGTGCTGTACTCCAGATTGAGCAGTCTAGGTTCAAGCCCTGGCCAGGGTCACTGTGCTCTGTTCTTGTGCAAGACATTTTACCCTCACAGTGCCTCTCTCCACCCAGTTGTATATACGAGAACAGCCAAATTTAGTGCTGGGGGGGGGGGGGGAACCCTGTGAAGGACTAGCATCCCATCCACAGGGGAGTAAAGTCTGGGATTAGCTCCAGTGGTATGAACTGCTCAGCCCAATGCAGACTTTACCTTTATTCTTTTGTGTTTGTGCAGGTTAAGTCAAGCAAGGAAGGTTCACTGAACAACCTTGATGATGCACCCACCCCTCCCACGCCTAGCTCAGGTACATCTGATTCTACAGAAAGTTCTAAACCCAGCCAGACAGGTGCAAATTCCAGTTCATTACCTGATGATGTAGCAAGTACAGTACCATCTACTAATGGCATGATCAAATTAAGGTGAGAGCATTGAAAACAGGGAGAAAATGGATGTTGTGTTGTGTCTTAACAATTTTTGACCAGAATCACTCATTTTGTCCAAATTAGAGCTTTGCTACTGTTTTGATAATTGAGTTATTACAGAAGTAGTTTTGACAAAAAGTATTACAAGTAGTACATGTGTATGCAGCCACCAGTTTGGTGTCCTTCATTGATCCACAAAAGATCAGCGTAAAAACTAGAGAAACACGTGAGATTGTACCATCAATATCATTAATTTTGATTTCACCTCAGAGCTCTTTAGAGATCAATTTGTTTTATTATATTCAGGTCTGAAAATTAAAAAGATGTACCATAAATATCCATTTCTATCACCATTAGAAACATGTTCATACAAGACACAATAAAGTTCAAAACACTTCATAAAGCATGAAAGAATGAAGGATGCGAATGCAGCCATAACACTACTGGAAAAATGACCTGAAAAAATTTCAGGCTCTGAATGGGATTCGAACCCACAACCTTTGTGTTACCGGTGCAATGCTCTACCAACTGAGCTATCAAAGCCACATGAGAGCGGTTGTGTGTGGGTTCGGCCCGATATGTTCAGTGGACGTAATACTCGGCTCAAGTATATGAAATTTGGGATTGATTTCATTCAATCAATCCCAAACTTTGCATCAAGATTCGTTGTTTTTTTTTTTGTCTCAGAGTATGTAAAAGGTGTAACTTTGTAGGATTTAAAGTTTGGAATCTGAGAATTTCAATGATAATGTCAGATAAAAACCACCAATAAACATAGATAATTTGAAGATTGATATTGAATGTGGCATGTTTTGAGTCCAAGCATTGTCCCACAGTCCTGATCAAACACCAGTGGCTTATTTAGTAACTGCAAAAATGCTCTTAACAGTGACAAGTAAATTGGTTCCATCTTTCAGGGATAACTCAGTGGACTCATTACCAAGTGTCACAAGCACAACAAGTAGTGCAGAATCTTTATCAAAAAACAGCAGCAGTGGCTCGCGTAAGAAAGGCATCAAAGGATCCTTTGGGCGTCTGTTTGGAACTAAAACAAAGACTAAAAATAAGGACTCTGCGGGTGTCCTATCAGACTCGTACTCTCTTTCAAATGAACCTGTTCCAGGAGGAACAGGGCAGAGAGAGTTAGACAGGAGAATAAAAAATAAGTCACATTTGTTAGCGGAAGCATTAGCAGCTGGGACACCTTTTGCTTTGTGGAATGCACCTACAGTTGTGGCTTGGTTAGAGGTTAGTTGATTACTTACCGGTCACTTGACATTATCACTGCCATCATAGTTGCTTGTGCAAATAGTTCAAAATGTTAAGTCAGTAGTACGGTCATTTTAGTGTTTTGGACAATATTTCTTTTCACTGTGGTCATTGGTGTGTCTAGGAAAACATGAACCACTATATCTCTGTGGACAGAAGTGCAGACTAGTGAGCTTCACCTGTGAAGCTTCTAGCCAACATTGCCAGCCAATACAAGATTATCATTATAGGTAACAGCAAATGTTCTGCTGGGGGGTGGTCATGCGATGGACTATCATCCTGTCTGAGGGCAAGCAAGAGTACTCCTAGTTGCTTCAAACTACATAAACTGGAGATAAGCTCCAGCCTAGTGCGCCACTAGGTTCCAATGCAGGCTTTACCTTTTTCATTGGTATGTAGCATTGAGCATCTGTCTCGTCTCCTGTTTATTTTTGTTGTTATAGTTGTGGGTTGGTATGCCTGCCTGGTACGTGGCTGCCTGTAAAGCAAATGTTAAGAGTGGAGCAATCATGTCGGTAAGGGATCATGTTTTTGTATGCCTCTGTCGCTAATCATTGGGTGCATTCCTTTAGGATGATCTGGATCAGGATCAGTGATTCAAGAACGCTTGGATCATGCTGCACCAAAGGAACAAAAGAATCTATGACCAGAGTAGATTAATCAATTCCTTTGATGTATATGTACCAAGATCTGAGTGATCTTGGATCACTGATCTAGATAACCCAAAAGTAATGCACCTATTACTTTTAGTTATTAATTACAGTATATCATCATATTTTGTGTTAACTGAACTCGACTCTGCAAGCTGAAGCCTAGTGTAATTTAAAGTTTCATGGGTTTGGCTTACATGAACATGAGTGAACTGAATTCATTTCTTTATGAAGGTTTGTGCCTCTACAATTTAGATGTCATTTAAGAGCAAGAGCAAAAAGCTACCCAGAAACAAGCTACATGGGGAACATTTAAGGGCTAAGAGTTATTTTAAGAAGAAAACTATATTCCAATTTTTTTGGTGATTTCTTTCAGGCTTTGTCAGATACTGAGATTCAACATGAGATTGGAATATCAAATCCACTTCATAGGCTCAAGTTACGGCTTGCCATCCAAGAGATTGTCACTCTTACAAGTCCATCATCACCAACAACTAACAGAAATGTGAGTATGGATTTAATTAGTGCAATGTACTTAAAATAAGTAGCCTTTGTGTCAAGCCAAGAATATTGTGCAAGCCATTGTTTCCATTTGTTTAGCATCAACAGTATGCTTGTGACACTTTTTTGTTGTCTTATTGTCTTACAGTCTCTAGTGTATGGTGAAATGAACCATGACTGGATTGCTAATGAATGGCTGCCCAGTCTAGGACTTGCTCAATACAAGGTGAGATTTAAATGGTGATAAATAAACAACGAAAATTCAACTTGAGGTATGTTTTAAACTAACCACACACGAGTAAGCACTGTTAAATAGTTACATTTGTATAGTCACAAGGGTTTTATCCACAGACTGAAAAGTTAGAACCACAATGTACAGCACAAGACTAAAATTGTATAACTAAGAAATTGACTCTACCTTACAATAAGGCTAATCTTGAGAAGGAATCTTACCCAAACATATTTCCTCTTTCAGAGTACTTTTCAAGAATGTTTAGTAGATGCAAGAATGCTGGAACACATCAGCAAAAAAGAACACCAAAAGTATTTGAAATTAGTAGATGGTTTTCACAGGTTTGTACTCAGTGTACCTTCATTAATAACAGTTGATTATACCTGCATGACACAGACACACAAATTGACTGACTGCTTAACTGCTTGACTGCTTGACTGCTTGACTGCTTGACTGCTTGACTGCTTGACTGCTTGACTGCTTGACTGCTTGACTGCTTGACTGCTTGACTGCTTGACTGCTTGACTGCTTGACTGCTTGACTGCTTGACTGCTTGACTGCTTGACTGCTTGACTGCTTGACTGCTTGACTGCTTGACTGCTTGACTGTTAGACTGACTGACTCACTGATTGATTGATTGATTGGTTGGTTGATTGATTGATTGACTGACTGATTGATTGATTTACTGACTGACTGACTGAATGATTGATTGAATGACTGATTGATTGATTGACTGACTGACGGATTGATTGATTGACTAACTGACCGACTAATTGATTGATTGATTGAGTGATTGACTGACTGACTGACTGACTGACTGATTGATTGATTGATTGATTGATTGATTGATTGATTGATTGTTTGCATTTAACTCTGTTGTTGCAGACACAGCTTACAATGTGGTGTCAAATGTTTAGGATTTATGAATTACGATAGGAGGGTAAGTTGGAAGCTCTAACTGCTTTCTTTTAACGTGGATTGTAACCACAATAGCATTCCAGTATTCTGTGGAATGAGTTAATGTGAACGTGAATTTTTGAGTTCAGAAATATATCTTTAGATCTCAGCATCGTCAACTAGCAAGAGTGGTATAGAACAAAGACGCCTGGTGGTTTAAGGATGCTAAAAAAACGTTTTTTGTTCCTAGTTGCTGGAGAAAAGACAGCAAATGTGTGCAGAGGAGGTTAAAGGTAAAAATAGTTATTGTCTTTTATATGGAATGTAGTGTAACATGTTTGAGATGCTTGGTACGTGAGTGCATTAAACTGTAGAATAGAGAATAGCCTTTGAAATCAAATTGTAGTTTGTTCCTAAATGCAACTTCTTCATAGCACATTGTAGAAGACTTGTTTCCAGAGCAGGAGTCTTCTAGTCATGTTGTTCTGGTTACAAAGCCAAGTTAGTTACTACTAGGTGAAGAGAAACAATTTTGTTACAAATCTTAAAACTTAACCAGGACCTCTCAGGGCCTCTTTTCTCACTTAAAGGGGCTGGGTTCACAGGTGACGAGCATGTCAAAGTAATTCTTTCTCAAACACGGTGATTTGATTCTATTTAGATGTGCTTGTTTGGAGCAATGAACGTTTAATTGAGTGGTTAAAGAAGATTGGATTGAACGAATACGCTGATAACTTGCACGGCACAGGAGTCCATGGAGCTGTTATTGCGCTGGATGATACTTTTGACTTCAGTACCCTGGCATACGCTTTACAGATACCCAGTCAAAACACACAGGTAACACACAACTTTCTGCTGATCCCTTTCCATACATCGGAGAAGCGAGAAAGCGTCAGTAATTTTCGAACGATTTCTAGTCGCTACACACTAACGGCTGACAGTGTGCGATAACTCGGCCAATCATATAACTAGTAGAATTCTACTAAATATCAGAAAGTTAGAGAATCTAATTTGTGATCACCATTCAACTTGATGTTTGTCTATTACAGATACGTCAAATTCTTGAGCGGGAATTCAATTGGTTGCTGGCGAACGGTACTGACAGAGAAGTGCTGGATGAAGTAAGATACTACTTGTTTCACGATATGGCTTTAAAGGAGCTCAGTCACGGTATTCAGATTTGTTTTGGCAATGTACAAAACAATCTTAAAATTGAAGGGAAACTGAAAGTCATAGTTAACTAAGATAGAAAATACCAAAGAGATAATAATAAATCATAAAGAAACAAGGATGGCGAAGATTAAGGTCATTCCCCGGTATTGCACTGCGCATCCTTACTGCGCATAATTTCACGCGTGATTAGCGCGCGCGCATTAAAAAATGGCGGCTTTTTGTTTACAGCTGGATCTCGCCATAGAGATAAATCGTCATTTTCTCGCAAACGAGTATGGTGACCTATCATTTTTTTTTCTGTTGTTTTGAATTGAGTAATACATTTCTCTGTGTAAAATAAATATGGACCAATTCTCAGTGTAGAACAAAAGCAATCGTCGGAAACGTGAATTTAGCAAGCAATCGTGACTACAATCATGGTGCTATTGTAAGGATTTATATGGGTATAAATAAGGTGCTGTTGCTCCTAAACGAACATGGGGACCCCTCATTTTTATTTCAGAATTTAAGTTCCTATAATGTAAACAATCAATAGCCAAAGTTTCACAAAAATCTCAGTGCAGGTTCTATTTCAGTGGAATGACCTTAACACGTATTACAAACGACGAACTTAACAAAGTTAGGCTAAACTTTGCAAGATGCGCTAATCGTGACGTAGTTCCTTTAATTTCCTCAGTCAACTATTTTTTGAATAGTTAAGTAAAATGGTTCCCATGAGTGCATCAAACGAGGCGGTGAATCCGTAAACAGTACCATGATCTGAGTGATCTTAGATCACTGATCCAGATCACCCTAAAGGAACGCACCCTGAGTAACAACACGTAGTAATAGTATCAAAACTTCTCTTCAATTCAATTAATTTTACCCAATTCATTTTAGCTTGGTAATGGTGGTGATTTCAAGCGCTCCAAATCCTGGCGAAAGATGTTTAAGCAACGTGATAAAGGAAAAGACAAGAGCAAAGACAAGGAAGCTAATATTAGAAAAAACTCGTCCGGATCGGAGTCATCTCTGAGCCAGTCAAGCGTCAGCTCGTCTCCAAAACCTTCAGCTAAGAATGCTAAACACAATGTGGTCAGTAGTGACCCAAAAACAACAGGTAAACACTGACAGGGGAGGAGCAATTAAAGAAGGGAAGTACTGATACGGGAGAGGTAAGGAAAGCTTGGAAATACTGACAGAGGAGGGGCAAGGAAAGCAGGGAATACTGACAGGGGAGGAGCAATCAAAGAAGGGAAATACTGACAGGGGAGGGGTGAGGAAAGCGAGGAAATACGGATAGGGGAGGAGCAATCGAAGAGGGGAAGTACTGATACGGCAAGGAAAGCGTGGAAATACTGACAGGGGAGGGGCAAGGAAAGCAGGGAAATACTAACAGGGGAGCGGCAATTAAAGAAGGAAAATATTGACAGGGGAGGGGCAATCAAAGAAGGGAAATACTGACAGGGGAGAGGAATCAAAGAAGGACAAGGAAATTAGGCAGATACTGACACGAGAAAGGAGGGTGAAAGTGAAAATTATACTCACATCGGAGGAGCTAGGAAAGTAAGGAAATACGGACAGGGGAGGGGCAAGACTGACAGGGATGGGAGGCCATGCCAGACTCTTCTACACTTTCGTGCCATTTAAACAGGTAGTACTGAGCTTTGAAATGAATTACATGTGTGTGTAATATTGATGTTTACCTTCCAGCTCCGGTGTCAACACGTTATTCTCTCTTACTCTTGAAGGAATTTATTTAGTATCACTATAGGTTTCTTAGGTGATCAGTTCTTTCAAGCCTGACATTGTATTGATAGTTTGAAGAGACAATTTGATTCAAGTTTTAGCAAAGAAAGAGCGTCTGTGCTCTTACATTGCTAGTTCTTGCTTTCTCTTGTTTTTCCTCGGCCTTTTGTTTATCTTGGGTTTGTGTTTGCTGTAGATGGTGGTTCTGTGGTCTCAAGCCAGTCATAGCAGTTATCAGGCAATCATTAATCACACAGTTTGGTAAGTATAGGTCACAGTGGAGCAACGATAGTTAAGGTTTATGGTCTTCTCTCATAGGACCTCGTAGCCAACGTCAAATGTTCAGTTTATTTTTTTCCAATTTACGCCGTCCGTTACGTCACGTTCAAGACCCTGGTAGACTGGAACGAGTAGCATGTGTTCTTTAAACCATCGTTTGTACGAATTTAACCCTTTACCCCCTAAGGCAAACGACAGTTTTTCCTAAATCAGCAAATAAAGGCTCTCTACCTGTGTACAATAGAGCGGTTTTCAATTGAGTGTCGAAAGTAATTAGACAATTACTTTGGTTTTGGTTTTGGTTTTACTGCAGATTGAGATTGGCTGAGTAGTCTAATTGGTAAGAAATTGGTTTGGTTTTGGTTTTACGACACTCAATTGAAAACCGCTGTATACCATTTGAAAGCCACTGATCAGCTTATTTAAGAACTGACATCAGCAGCTATGAAGGAGGTAGTCATTTTGAGAGAAATTGTTTTGAAATGTGAAACTGAAAAGCTTCCAACACGTATCAATTCTCAAATATCATAGGTATGCCCCTGAACTGTAGCTTATTTAGCAGGTCTTAGTGCATAGCATGGTGTGAAACAAGTCTTGCATTCCAGGTGCATCAAAAAAAAAAAGAAATTGTAAAATTATGGTGGTGGTCAACCATATCTCAGATAGGAGGGGGTCACAATTTTATGCCTTGAATGAGCAGATCTTTACAAAACAATTTTCAGGGCAAAAATTCATAGAAATCTCTCAAATATTCACAAAGTTATGCTGTTGTGTACCAAATGGCACTCCTAGGGAGTAAAGGGTTAAAGACGGTCTAATTTATGGGATCACTAAGTGGATTTTATTGCTTTGATTTCATGGGTGGATAACTTTGTGAAAAATTTAGCTAAGGACAGTATTTTCCGTCTTGTTCTCTACAGGTGTCCAATATGAATGGTTTACTAAAATTAACCAATATATCAAGTATGCTTAAATTATAAATACAAATTTATTTTTTCATTTAGACAAGGGTATTGGTATTGTAAACTATACTAGTCGTTTTAGTACCTAATTTTATGGAATTGTAACAAAAGATTTATTAAGGAATTGGTCTGAGATTCCTCGAGATTGGCCACAGCAAATGTTCTTGGGCTTGTGTAAAGATGAAATATCTCGAGCGTTTTGTATAATGTAATTTGCAATGCCTGACCTGTGAATATGATTAATTCCATCAGAATAATAAATTAATTAATTGAAATTGTTCACGCTCCGTCCAGCATGTGCTGCTAGTAGTCTTTGAGATCAGTTTTACCCGTTTTCAGAGGTTGTTCGATTGTTCAATGCTACTGAAGAACCTCGATGTGATCTCTCTGTTGTTTGCCCTTGTCAAATTTTATTTTTTATAGTCATATAAATTTTATAACTCTCTGTCTTTGTTACCTAAAATAATCCATTTTCGAGAAAAGGAAATTGTTGTTTGGTTTTCTTTTTTGATTGAGTAAAGGTGAAAATTGGTATCACACAACTCAACCAAGGCTACTAGCATCCATTTTGAGAGAGTCGCGAGCGTGGTTTAATAAAATTTTGTAATGAATTGAAGTAACTATTGTACTGTTTCGAGTTGAAATGAATTCAGAATACCTTCTCGTGAAGGAGGTATAAAATTATTACGTCACAAAGTTTGACCATATTTAGCTTGGTACGTGATTAGTGAATTTTTGTCATTGGTGTAATTTAAGTATTAGGTACTAAGTACAGTTTTCATAGTTGTGAGTAAATTTGATGGTATAGTTGGTATTTTTTCCACCCATTGAATCAGGTTGTAATCGTTTGTGGTAGGATTTTAGTCGCTACTGAGGGAGAGACTTTCGAGATCTGAAATAAAAATCTCATACTGATGACGTAATCCTGCAGAGGCCCGTACAGGGTTTGTTAATGGTTAAACTGGAGCTCAACCAATCAGAGACGCTACTGGATACCTACGCCATCAGTGTGGGACGTCTTTGGCTTAAATCTCAATTTGTTTTTCTCGTCAGTGAAGAAAGTGATGCAGAAGAATTTTTTTAAGTGTCCAGTAAATCTTGGTCAAGCTTCTGATTTGTACAGAATTTTGAATAGCAAGATAAGACATAATTTACGAGGCAGAAATTGATCTCTTTCGTCCGCTTGCTTTTCTGTTAATACTAGGCATTGAACATGGTCTGATCCTGTAGACCTTAATACTTTCACTTCCTAGAGTGCTAAAGCTCAACATTGCAAAGAAATTCATTTATCATTTCCTGAGTATCGAGAACACACAGTTTTTCGTATGTGTAAGTTCAATCATTAATACAGGTTAAGTCTACACAGCATTTTCTCTCCATATCTTGGCCATGTAACGGGGGACAGAAAACTAGCATTTAATATGTTTCACTGTACTAACTCACTAGGAGGAGATTGCTTGGGCTTTGGGTTGTATGTCACTTGGTCAAGTCCGTAAAGTTTTGGAATATAATGAAGCCTGGTTCCAAACTTCACAGACTCCTGCAACTGTACCCTAGCGTCGTGAAATAAATTAACATTATAATGCTTTTTTATACGTAAATAAGTAGAATAGCTTGTTATATATTGAAGCGGGCACTCTGACAAGCCCTTGGACGTTACAGTTCATTTATATGGTGGAATGAATTTTTGGAAGCATTGAACAAGGTGGAGACATTTGTATGCTTCTTTGCTAAGGATGTTCTTTATCGAGACTTCAGGCAATGACGGGAAGCAAATGAATTTGTAGTACATACCCAACTACTCATCGTGTAATATTTATCTCTACTATGCGAAGCTTGTCTAAGACATTTTTGTATCACGCCTCAAGACTTGAACTTGTTAGTGATCTCAATGTATGCTATCCGTGTTTTTACTGGCTGTAATTCCTTAAAGTTAGTCGTATACTTGATATTGAACATATCTACAACGATTGGACTTTTATAGATTTGAAACTGCGTTCATTGCTAATGCATCTGGTAAGTAAGCAACAGACTAGGTTGTGCGTCGAATGATAGCTTAAAATGACAGCGGAATTTAATAGCTGTTACTATGTGGGATAATTTGCCTCGTACAAGTTGCAAAGGAGCACCTCACAGGCAGTATCTCTATATTTATTCACAAATGAGAAGATTTTTTTTGTTTTTCCGTACTGTATATCATTTGTAAAATATGGAAACCAACAATTTTGTTATCTTTAATGTATATGTAATCAAATATCAGGATCATGAAATACAGTTATATTTTAGTACTAGCAGTCTGCAAGTCTTGAGAATAAACTAAAACTGGTTTACACCAGTGGAGGGTTGTTTCTCTTGATTTCTTGATGGCTTTTTGGCGAGTGTGGACTGGGAAGATTGTACCACGTGACCCGTTTCAGCGAATGGGAGGCTTGAAGTAAAATCATTTACTAATCTCGTTCCCAGGCTTTCTGAGAGCCTGAATGAGGTTGCTCATTTACTTGTTTAGCCATGATGATGATTATTATTGGCTATTGAAGGAATAATGGAAAGAACAGGACCATTTTGGAGCGAGGTACTCCTTTTGCTCTAACTCGGAGTAAAGGAACGTGATCTCGTTGTCTTTGGTTCGACAATGGTAACCTGGATTTGGCTGAATATAAACAAGTGAAAACCGTGCCTTCGCAGGTTGAAAAGATCTTTTTCCAGCCTCCAGTTAGCGAATTTAGGATATTAGCAGCCTCGCTCTTGAAGGGTGGGAAGAAGAAAAACCCCAGGAGCTACAATAGGTCGACAATTCTGACTGAGAGTGATCTGAAATTTATTTGTGTCGTTTTGTAAAATCCACGTGATGCTGGTTTAGTTTGTACAGGGATTCCTCGCATCCGTTAAGAAAATTAAAATATAAAAACTTTCACTCGGTTTAGCCTGAACGTCAGTCAGGTTAGCCTGAATAACGCTCCGGTTAGGCTGTTTATGGTGAGCTTTCAATGACATAAATGGAAACATGATTCAGTTAAAAAGTCGACAGTCTGCATTTTACCTTTGGTCTTCATTTTACCACGGTCCGCAGTCTCGTTTTACACTACTAACAGCACACAGTATTGGCCGTCAGAGACAAAAGAGCATGCCGGGTAAGCTACTTCTCAATACCTAATAAATTACCAATGTAAAAGATTTGGGAACATAATTTAAGCTGCACTAGGATTAATTAGTTACCAGAAATTGTAACCTTTCAAAACTTTGGGTACTTTCCATTATGCCAAAAATTCCGGAAAGTCAAATGGAAAGGTCACGGGAATATTCGCGATCACCTCTGGAGGTGGTCCACTTATTTCGGTCGGAATATTCCGACCGAATTTTGACAAACGGGTTCATTGCCGTACTTCTCTTCGCTTATGTAGGGAATTCGGAAAAGGAATGAAAAATGGTAAGACATTCCTCTTGGTTGCCCCGGTTTGATCGGAAACTGTCGTTCCATTTTCCTCGGGTATTCCCACTGGTTTCTGACCGGTCGGTTTGGCATAATGGAAAGCACCCTTTACTTCAAGTTGGTCATTTCTACAACAACAACAACAACATCTTTTATTTGAACACGGTGGGTTTTAAAGCTAATAGAGCTTATTGGGCCGTGCCGAAAAATGTCAATATGATAATAAAAAATTGAAAAATGCAAAAAAGATATGAATAAAATCAATAAAAGACGAAATCACAGTCAATTTGGGGACCCACTTGCGGTGACTCTTCACGAAAGTTCAAGTTTCTGAGGGCGGGAGGCTGTTTTCTGCCCTTTTAGCATGATCTCTGGCGGGCTGACAGCGGATGGTTCTAAAAGATTCCAAACAATGGATCTTCTGTAGGATGTAGGGTTTTTCATGTAATAAGTTCAAAAACGTTGTACGCTAACACGATTTTGATGACTGAGGTCATACTTCTTCTAAATGTAAGAAATGATCTCACCAAGACAATTACCAGTTTTGAAAATTGCAGTCACTATCTTTACGATAACTGCAGAAATTCTCCCGCGCTTATTGGCTAATTTTCATTGTCAATAAGCGGACAGACAAATGAATTCATAATTTATGCGATGCGTCAACGAGCGAAAGCGGACAATTTGACAATTTGTTATCGTAAAAAAAACAAATTGACGTCAGTTTTTCATGGGTTTGTCCTGTTATTGACAATGAATTTCGTCATAACATTGTCAAAAGTAGTCTGCGGATCCACAACTTTGACAATGTTATGACGAAATTCGAGATCAATAACAGGACGGACGCATGAAAAACTGACGTCAATTTGTAAATTTCACATTTTCACAATTCTGAATATCAACGCAAGCGACAGCAAAGGAATAATGCTGATGATCATTAATGTTATCTGCATTACAAGGATCTTGCTTGATGTCTGGACATCTTCTACACATTCACACAACGAACTGAAAATGTTTTTCGATTGTGTTCGGCACAACATATGTACAGAACGTTAGCTGTTATTTAAGGCAGTTTTATCATGAAGCGTTTTCACTAACGTGGCCAGCAGCCATGCAAATTTATTGGAACAAAAGAAAGTGTTTACATGAGAAAAGAATTTAACTCCCACAGGTCTGGTTTGGTACACCAACATTGCCGCCGTTTCATTGTTTTGGAACACCAATATGGCTGCTGTGACGTCACATGAAAACGCTCTATAAGAAAAATAGAATAATGGAATCATCAAGGTCTCTACAAATCTTATCAGCCTTGACTGATCTCAAAAAACCTTACATTCGCTAATTATTAAAAATGTTAAAAGTTCTAACAAGCCGGGAAAAGTAAGAACCAACCGAGCACACAACCTAAACTTATTTTTATAGTCACTGTTCAATATCGTAGCCAAAAAAATATGAAACAATTATTGATCAAATACCTGATCTTGTCGTTTTTCTTTCACTATATGTATTTCAAATTAAAAATTTACTTAACAAAACTTCCAAATTTGGTCTCTTGTGAAGATGGTCTGGATTCGGTTTTGAAACTGTTAACTGAGAAATGGGCAAAATTTTAAGTGCCAGCTTAGAAATGGGAGATCTGGGATCTGCAAAATTTACGCGTAGCTGACAAGTGGACTGAGACTTCTATTGATGGTCGAGACAAACGTTAAATGATAACCCCTATCCAGACCATCTGTCAAGAGGGATAATACAAACGTTTTTGGTACAGGAAAGTTTTAAGTCAGCTTAGTGCCTGTGGTGCTTTTCTTTGCCTCAAATGATTCACTTAAAGCAGGGTCTCTCAAAATCAGTTGTTCCAAGTGACAGAAGGGACTCTTCAATGCCTCGTTAAAAGTTTCAAGGCTGTAAGGACTGATCAAGTTTCTTCCTAAGTGAAGACGGCCCAGCTTGCAGTGGGGGCTTCTGAATGCATGCGGCAGGACAGCGATCCCTCCGTCACCAATTTCGTTTCCATCCAACATCAAACTGTGAAGCTTACAGTTATGGATCCTGAGTGCTGACAGTAATTGCGTCGCTCCTTCGTCACCGACATGGTTGCCATCGAGATCTAATCGCTCCAAACAGTTGCGTTTTCTGATTGCTGCAGCCAAACTCTTGCAGCCTTTGCTTTCAATTTGATTATGACTCAAATCAAGTTCTTGAAGGTTGCAGTTTGGGCTACCCAAACTTAGTGAAAGGTTTTCTACTCCCTCGTCCCCAATGACATTGCAGCTTAGGTTTAGACTTTTCACCTTACATTCTGGAGAACTAAGGGCTTTTGCTATCTTCCGAACTCCTTCGTTTGTGATGCTGTTACCAGCGAGGCCTAAACATGTCATTTGATTTTGCGGAAAAGTTAACACTTTTACACAATGGATGACTCCCTCATCTTCTAATTTGCAGCGGTTTAGTTCAAGGCACTTTAGTTTGCAACTTGGAACCATTAAGCAGGGTAACAGAGCCTCCACCCCAACTGCCTCAATGATATTTCCACTTAAATCAAGTTGCTCCAGGTTCTGCAAGGTATGAAATATGGAGATCAGTGAACGAAGGCCTTCGATGCCAATGTTGTTCCACGCCAGATTGAGCGAGGTTTGTCGAACTGACACCAAAAAAGGAACCCCGTCATCTCCAAGCTTGTTGCAGGAGAGATTTAACCTTGTGATTTTACTCTTCTCTTTCCGGAGAACCGTGGAAAGTTGCGCAACTCCTTGACTGCAGATCTCATTGGAGCTAAGGTTCAGTTCCTCCAAACATGTGTTTGATTCAAGTGCTGAAGATAGCTTCGACACACCTGAGCTTGTAATGTCATTTGCAGCTACGTTTAGGATCTTCAGTCGACATTCCTTCTTCTTGAGAGCTTCGGTCAATTCCTCGAGTCCCTCATCTTCCAACATGTTTCCCTTCAGATTTAACTCCTCGGTTGGGCCTTTACCAGGAAGCAGCAACTTCTGAGTCAGCTGTCGAGTGCCCATGACACTGATCTTGTTATCCGATAAATCGACAAGCCTGATGGACGCAAATGGAGAGACGCCAAGCACACGCGCAAGAGCAGAGCATTCCTCAACTCCAACATCGCAGGAAGGAAACCCCACAGAAGGGATTATCTTACTTGCTACTTTACGTGACAGTTTCTCATTTTTAACCTCGGCAACACACTTGATCATAACAATTTGCAGTTCCTTTTGTCTCCTTTTGCCAGGTTGAAATACGCTGGCTAGTTCCGTGACAAGATGAATAGCTTCTCTCTTCTTCTTGTCGGAAGCCTGTGATTCGCCAAATAAAAGACCGCAGGCAAACTGAAGCATGTCGTCTCGCCTACTTGAATCGCCTTCTTTAACTTGCTCGACCAAGCTTCCAAACCTCTTTAGTGAAGGGTCTGAGACAACGAAGCAGGCTGCTAGAAACGCCTGAAGGTAATCACTTCGAAAGGCGAAATGCGTTTCCGCGCAATCCTTCGGCATCGCAATCGGCTTGAAGTAGATGGAAATCATTTCCTGCGTTAAAATTGAGCGAAGGTTTTCACCACCAAAGGTGAAATTCTCTTCATCGACACTTTTCATTGCGAGAAAGCAGACTTTTGTGGGAATCCCGAGTAATGAGTGAAGAGGAACACACTGTGTTCTTGACTCTAATTCAGTGTGGATTGAAACTTGAGTGTCTGTCATGGCAGCTCCCTTTGATGAGCTTGAAGTCCTTGTTGAGTTCTCCTGAGCACCGGGTAAAGGTAACAAGTCTGCAGTTTCATCAAAATTGAGCGGTGCAGATGCTGACCGCTGCAACTGGATACTCATTTGTACAATCCCTTTGTAAAGTTCAGTGACAGTCTCTGGAATGTCCCCTCCTACCTCCAATGAAGATGCTCTGTGAGAGTTACGGATCCACTGCATAAAGGAGCACATGTAGAAACAATGCAATGGGACACAACATACGGAAAGCGTATTGTCTGTTAAACTCTCCACCAACACGAATGTGGCCAACTCGTCTTTGTCACAACCGTCATTTGCAAAATATACCTTAACATACTCCTTAATTTCCCGTGGAGAAAATCCCATGATGTTTGTTCGACTTCTAAAGCCGGAAAAATCTGGAGAGTTGCTGTGTGTTTGTCTGGAACACGTTAGAAGTGTAGCACCCTTCAATATCTTTCCTGTAACAAGTTTCGTCAGCATAACCGAGAAAGGCATTCTTTCTTCAAAACTGTCGGCAAAGTCGGTCTCTTGACAATCAAAATGTGATTCGCTGACGTTGTCAATAACGATTAGAATCGTTTTGGGATTGTCTTTCACAAAATCGAGGAGTTCTTCTTTAGGAAGATTCAAAGAAAGTTGACTGCTGATTAACTCCTCGAGGGAAACAGTACAAGTTGTGTCTTCCAGAGTCGTGAAGTCCAGCCAAAGGACAATCTTGGTCAGGGTCAAAATTGCGCATTCTCCTTTCGCCCACCTTCTCACGATTTTCTGTGCAAAAGTAGTTTTCCCAGTTCCTGCCTTTCCAGTTATCAAAATGCTAGAAATTTCGTCGCAGTTTTCCAGTTCCTTTTGGACAGATGCATTTCTCATAATAGAGTTTGAGCTTCTAGCTTCTGATAAAACTGGTCTTATGAAGATGTCGTCTAGTTTCAAGGCCTTGGTGTTTTCCAAGTAGAAGTGATCGATATATTCGGTTTTCTCCAAGTAGAACTTCTTCATGTCATCAAAGTACATTCTTAATGCATTGACAGGATCCTGACATATCTCCCTCAAGTGAAGGCGAAACAGGCTGAACTGTCGATCCGTTGGCATTACACACTCGCACCAGCATCCATTGTCGAGCTGTTCAGTTCGTTGAGCTTCGTCTCCGATGAAGACTGTTCTGCTTCTCGACCTTATAAGATGCAACATGTAAGCGAATTCCACAAGGCAAAACAATGTAAGAACCGCAAGTGCTAACAGCAGCGTAGTCTGGATGACAGATTTCTCCACACGGAATTTGTCAGTACAAATAGCATTTTGTGTCCCATTCTGAAGAACACATTGCAGACGGGCCGGGAATGAACGATGAGCATAGAAAATGTAAATGAAAAGTATCGCACCGTTGAAGAGAAGTTTTGCAAACAGATGTAAACAATATGCTAGATATAGACTGCATAGTGGAGTTATGTTTTCTCTCCTACGGAACCGCCAGAGTCTAGGAACGATGTAAACTGTGTACAGAAACCAAATCGCAAACAAACCGCCGCCATAAATTCTCGTCAAAACTAACTGAACACCCAGTGAGGGGTTGTCAGGACACTGCATGCTCTTCTGCTCCACGGTGCCGTTGCAAACGAAATTATCTTTTCTGGAATGAAGTATCTCTATTCCGATCAAGGTGGCCAAAAAAGACATCAACCAAACACAGAGTTGAAGTTGGCCAAAATGTGACTGAGACTTCCACACCAGTAGCATAACTTCCTTGGCTTTGATTGCCATGGTGGCACTTGTTAGGCACTTAAAAAGAATGACCAGCATTCTAGTGAACTTCGAAATTAAAATTTCTCATAACTTAAAGAGGTGTAAGTACCATTTTAAGTTAAGTCAAAGAAGGGATGGATGAACTAAATTGGAAATGTTTGAAGGGAACCTAAGTAATATCTGTGAGGTCAACAGAGATTCAACCCACGAAACATAATTTTTCTCTGGCCCCATTTGGAAAGAAATCTCCCGGAATATTCTGTTAAATAAGAAAGCATGATAAAAAATGTCCATTAATGCTCTGTCTGTTATATAGTCATGGTGTCATCAACGACAACTTTCACAGGCGCAAGAAAGGAAGAAAATTAAAAAAAATTTGCGTGATTTAGCGTGACCTAGGGTGACTTGCGGTACGTTATCTATCTAACCGGAAAGAAATATGCTAATATATATTTCTTTTTGCCACGGGTCGTGCATGTGAGCATGAACGAATGCGTAAACTTTTCTGTGACTCTAATATGAACAGTCAGCTAATATGATTCACAATGGCGGTATAATTGATTAATTCATCTGACACAATTGAATTGTAATGTGTTGAGATGTTGACTTACCAAGGTTGTGATTTCGATTCCTGGTCCTCTTCGATTTGTCGACTGCGAAAAACTGCAATATACAATCCGCTAACGTTCCTTCAAAACCATCAAGTTTAACAAACCGTTACATGTGAAAACGCCAACTATTAATCTTGAATAAAGACACTGCTTTAGCAAGTTCCTTAACGAAACGTTTCCGCTCGCTGTTCAAATAGAAGTTTCAAGATTTTGATAGGTCTTGATTTAGTCCACCAACGCGACGTAACACAATACTCTGGATGGCAACGGGTGAAACAGTGTCTAATTGAGAAGGAAAGAGCTTTCAAGTGCTGTTTCCTTGCCCCCCGTCTTAGGGCTTATATTATCCGACTGCTCTTGTGGGCCACATGTGGTTCAGTTACTGACAGCTGACAAAAATGACAACTGACAAAAATCAGATCATTGCTGTTTTATCACCCTCCAACAAAGCCCTGTTGTCTAATTATCGCTTTTATTTTGGATGTATTAAAATTGATAACATTTGACGTCTTATGAAATACTTTTGCTTTATTATACTGGCTTTCATCCGACACTTGTTGACCCAAAGAGGCGTCCTTAAATCAACAGGAAAAATGTGTTAGATAAACATTGATTTTTTTTCCTTCAAGCGCACAGCCACACTCTTTGCGGTGGCTATAAACATACTAATAAGTTTCCGCCGTTTCAGTTCGCCGCCATAATTTTAGTAACTGAATGTTCAAACATCATAACAAGGGAGGTAGAAAACGAGAGAGAATATGTGATAACTGGGACAACAATGAGAATGTGTTAAATCCTCGAAGCATCTGTTACCAATTTTTTTACGCACGCAATCAAGGAGAGGAGGAAATAGTCAGACCAAATCTATTTTTAGGTTGGTTGATCTCCCTGACTTGGCCACGAGGCATGTACGTATGCTTAAAAGCATACATGTGCAGTGGGGAAAAAATGGCTAAAAGGGTAACGCTCCTCGTTGCCACAACTTGTAGTGACTTGGAAACGGATCCAGCATATCATTTCATATCATAAGCTTGTAAGAAGCTTTCTCTTCATGCACTGGCAGAAGTATTACATCAAACTAGCTTGCACAGCGGGAAATTTATTTATTGAAGCTGCTGTTATCTTACAGTTATGACGAGGTTAATAAACTAGATATCAAACAACAAAGCCAACGATTTCCCCACTCCGATGTCCCAACTCTCTGACGCCACAATGCCGCAGAAACTAATGTGACATCCTATTGACGACAGCGCAAAGCCTGTCAATGTTAATAAAATTCTCTAGTCGGGTCTTCTTGTAAACTATGTACAGATTGAAACAACGTTTTAAAAAGTATGTTTACCTAGTAATCGACTATTGCACTACGTTTTGGCCACCATGGCTTGGTCCCACTTGCATAATAAGAAAATCAGATCCATAATAATAGAATTTTAAAAGCTATGAACCACCATAAAATAGGTCACTTTGAAATTCGAAATGACTTTATGCCTCAATATGAAGGCTGCTGAAAAGGGTTTTTTATTTCGCAAAGCACTTAGCCTCATTATGAAACAGAGGCGAAAGACTTATGGCGTCACAGAGGCCTTATTTGTTTATGCTGTTGTTTGGAAACACCAATGTGACAGACATAATACGCTTCATTGGTCCCTTGAGAATCTCGATGTTTCCTGACACGAAGTCGTGGAAAGCTTCGAGATTCGAGGGGAGAAAACTGTTTCCCAAGGAACCAGTAATTAAGTGTTCTGTTATATAGCTGACGTTTAGTGTAAAGTAATAAGGCAAGAAGAAATCAAAATAACCTCTGATCTGGTTAGTGAATGAACGGGCAAAAATTCTTAATTGTTGCCCGCCGGGAGGCATCTAGATTTTAAGCCATTGCCACGTGACCATAAATCAACTAATAAGAGCGCGCGTTAGATTCAACTAAGCTCCAGCTATTTGATGTCTGTCACGTTACTGTTCCCCTCCAACTTCCATCAAAGATTGCGTGATGATTTCACGTTAAGTATGCATACAAGACTAATAGGTAGCTGACCAGTATAACAAGGAATTTTTACATAGTGGGACCATAATTATCATATCAATAAAACTTGAGTTAAATAATGTCGTATAGCTGTATAAAAATAAATAAATAAATATCAATGAGATAAAGCCCTTTTGGGACTAGCTAGCAGGAAACAATGAAATTACTGCCCATTTGCGACAAAAATTTCAGAAAATATCCACTGGAGTCTTAATTTGAGGCCTGTAATGGGCCGGAAGTGCCGCTATAATAACGAGAGGTGCACGTTGCATAATTAAATGTAGAACGCACGTGAGTGCATAATTCAGCATAAATTTTTCCCGTCTGTCTGGCTTACTTTTATCATCACTACATTTCTCAGGTCCTTCCGTTTTTCTTATATGACCTGTACTGCTTTAAGGTACCGCACGAAAGCCTTTACAATGTTTACTGTGCTTATTACATATCCCTTAGAATATTGGATAAACTGTAATGCAAGGACCACTTGTACAAACAGCAGCGGAGTGAAGCCGGATCTTGGTTTAGATCAGGATCAGCAGTGTAAAATAAAGCATAAAACCAATTGAAAGGCTGACCAGAGGGCTGAAAAGGGTAAATTTAATGCCCAAATTGTTTTTTTTTTTAAATGGTTTTTTAAATTAACCCTTTTCAGCCGTCCGGTCAGCCTTTCAATTGGTTTTATGCTTAATGCTATTGTCTTTGTTATGTTGTTGTTGTTGTTGTTGTTAGCACCCTCTGCCCCGAACTAACCCCATCCCCGGTCACCTAAAATAAAATAAGGGATGCCAACGAAACTTGATTATTGATTAAAATTCAAAATAATCGCTATTCACTTTCTTTAAGTATGTTTAGTCGCTCAGCAAAGTTCGAAAATAGCATTCTAAATGATTTAGCAAACGTACACTTATCAGTTTGAGCTCCAATTCATCTTTCGTTCAAAAGGTAAAAGCGCACGGAGCGAAATTTCTCCTCGACAGTGATGAAACCAAACATATCTCTATGTACCCGAAATCTATGCTAGTACCAAAGGACTTTGATCTAACCTTTTGTCGTTTGCTTGTGATCAATAAGAAATGTTTTGTTTACTCTGGTTCGGGGTAATCATCAGATTATGTGTAATCATCAACGACAATAAGAGTTTATTCTTTAAAATTGAATTAATTAGTATGTATTACTTTATTCATTTAAAGAAAATATGAATCAGTTCACCATCAGTATCACTCCGTTATGATCCAGCGGTCCATTACATTCCACCTAGGAAAGATGAAGGACCCAGGGAGGAGGGGTGTGGGCTGAAGCATAACTCATCTTCTCTTGTTTCCAAGAATTAGGTACTAATAGCTATTATGTCAATCCACATAGCGAGTTAAAATTGTTGCAAAACTGTACATTGTGTTGCTGATCCTGTAGCTGCTCCAGAAAATTGAGCTTCAAAAAGGTCCGTAACACCGCCAGTGAGAAAATGTTTCCTGGACAGGATTATTTTGTTATAGTGAAGACTAATGTTAATTCTCCAGATTTCATTCTTTAAAATCACCATTTCTCTATATTGGAATTTCAAGTCAATATCAAATTCCATGACTGTATGTTCTTTAAAGTTCCAATAAACGCATTGAAGTGACATACATTGAAACTATTTGCCAGACATCCGCTGTGATTAAAAGTTTGTCCTTCGCTGAACTTGAAAATCCCGAAGAAATTAGCACTTTTTACGCACATAGCTCAACATCGTGCACGTGTTGAAATTCTCATTATGCCAATAAAGCATGGCGGGAGTTCTTATATAATGTCCCCTTAATGTAACCAAGAGATGATAATCTTTTCTTGCTGTAACACACTGCAGAGCATGGTAACGACCTTGTAAAATATATGCGATCTACCAGTGGTTCAGTTGTAATGTTCTTTAGTGATCATTTATTTCACCATGTTGGTTCCGACGCAGTTATTTAGCCTCTTAAGCTTCTTGGTAGTATTCAAATCTCGTCTCTAAAAGCTCTCTCTGAATAGTGTATTTTTATAATGTACCGCCTTGATGAAACTTGGAGCAAACAGTTGGCCATCACGGACACTCTTAGAAATGATTACATCATCACAACTACGTGATCAAACAGGCGTCTCAGTTTTAACTCGAACCTCTTCCAGTCCAAACGAGTTGGGTGAACTGACAGTCATTTGCCCGGAGGGACTAGTGACGGGTCCGTTGAAGACGTCGTCGTCATTTTGCTCTCTGCCGCACTCGCCATTTTCAGCCATTTCCAGAGCTTGGTTAATTTCCTCTCGCTTGTAAAAGTAGTTGAAATTTGAGACAATAACTGGCACTGGAAGAGCTATAGTTAGCACACCTGAAATGGCGCAGATTGAACCCACAATTTTACCTCCAAACGTCAGCGGTGTCATGTCCCCATATCTACCCAAGAAACAAAACATTGTAATGAAACAATGAACTGAATGTAAACATTACTGAATACTTTTCTTTATGCTTGGGAAGCGCGGTGGCTTCATGGTTAGTGCGCTCGCCTCCGGATCGAGCGGTCCGGATTCGAGCCCTGGCCGGGAACATCATGTTATGTTCTTGGGCAAGACACTTTACTCTCACAGCGCCTCTCTCCACCCAGGTGTATAAATTGGTACCGACGAATTTAATGCTGTGGGTAACCCTGTGATGGACTGGCATCCCATCCAGGCGGAGTAGAAATACTTCTAATCGCTTCATGCTACTGAAACCGGGATGAGCTCGGACCTGATGGGCCACTTGGCTCGTATGCAGACTTAAACCTTTACACCAAGCCATAGAAAATACAACCAATCGCACTGATTGTGCTGTCCACTGTATTTTCTATGGCATGGGAAATTCTAGTGACTTGGGGGATATTCCATGGTATACCACTACAAAGCGTTGAATAACTAGTATATATCATGTTTATTTTGGTTTAATGTTTTAACCCTTTGAATACCAAACTTTCGCCAAAAAATACCGTTTTTAACCGTTTAGTCAGATTTTTTGGCTACCATGACGCTAAATAAGCCTAAGTTTTGCTAAGAAAACTTTTTTTACCAAAAGGAGAGATTTTTCGAGGATTAGGTACAAAATTGGACAGTATTTCAATTCTGGGCATAAGCCAATTAATTTTTTTTTTGCCATTAACCCTTCTCAATTTTGTTTGTTCCCCCTTTCCTTTCTTTTTTTCTCGGCCCCTTTACTCTGGCTACCTTTTGCGTTGCATGTTTTTTTTGGCTGCCGGGAAAAGTTGGATGTTAATTATGGGCGAAGCCTAGAAATGGACCTTGATCAATCATAGGCGTAGTGGACCATTTTACCACCGTTTTTGCACCAAAACTGATAACGTTGTTTTTCGATTTGCGACGTCGGAATGTCGTCGATATCTATAAACCTGACCATTGTAGGGAAAGGCCTAGCCTAGTACTACCATCTGCTTATCAATAATATCTGGTGACATTTAAATTGATGACGTCACAAGTGGTACAAAGAACACGACCATTAAGTGGCCGTATATGGCTACTTGGGCGTCAAAGGGTTAAAGGAAACTAACTTAGAAATCTTCATTTTCCTGCAATTCAGGTTTTCTTCTTTTTCTGCCCATTGTATAGTTTACAAGAAATTGATGACGTCACAAGTAGTACAAAGAACACGACCATTAAGTGGCCGTATATGGCTACTTGGGCGTCAAAGGGTTAAAGGAAACTAACTTAGAAATCTTCATTTTCCTGCAGTTCAGTTTTTCTTCTTTTTCTGCCCATTGTATAGTTTACAAGATAATCTCTATCAAAAATTTGATTTAACTATCTAAAAATGTTAAGCAAGAAAGGAAAATGCTGGCATGCAATGCTCTCTCCAGACCCCTAGAGGCCCCGTGTCTTCAAATGCTAATATTACAAAGTCCGGCTCTTAGACGTTTGCCATTGCCGAAAGGCAATGGAACTCATCGATGGAGTGAATTTAAGGAAAATTTCTAAAAGATCGGTTAAAGAGGTTATATAGCCAATTATGCTCGGTCATCGTCAAAAATGCGAAACCTTCACATAATGCAACTGTAAATATATGAGAAATCATATATTTGAACTGCGGGCAAAGGTGCAAAGACATGTATGATCACGGCAGTTGTATACATGGCTTAAGGCAGCTGTGAAAATAAAGCCTGGAAAACGTTTTGAACGAGATTCGAGCCCTTGACTTCGAATCCCGTTCAAGCCTGCATTTTTTTTACAGCTTTAATCTCATAGCTGCTTAAGTTGTGTACATTACTGCGAAGATCAATCATATCTTCGCAGGTTTCACATAATTTTGACGTAATTCAAAGATTGTGCGGACAGGTCATGGCTCTGCCATAAACGAAACTCCATGACCATTTTATTATTCTAAGTTTTACAAGTTTATCAAATAATATTCAGATACTGAGATTAGAAGACTAACATTTACTTCAGCCGCAAATAGGAAAAATGCTAACCTAAGGCATGACGAAGTGGAAAATAAATATCATATGTTAGATCATATTATTGCGTACTTTTACCCTACAAACTCCCCATCCCTCCCCTCACATGCAGATGCTTGTGTAAAGAACAGGCATATATCGACTTTGCGAAAAGGATACAACTAATTTTCTTTTCCTAGCAAGATTGTTGTTACTCACTAGCTCTGCGGTTTCTTTTGATGTCGTGAATAATTGAAAAGGGCGGTGGAGGGCTTATATTTTTAAAGTCGCTTTTGGGTTGATATCTACTGAAATATTTACTTGAGACAATATTGTTATTAAAGTATGTTCAATTCAATTACTTTCAAGATACCAATAACGCATTTTGAGACGGTAAGAATGTTATTTTTACATGTTCTGTACACAATAATAGCAATTATCTACGGGAGGTAAGTAATGCAGGTTATTTACTGTTTTCTTGACCAATCAAAGCGTCCGACAAACAGTACAATATTATACAATAGGAAATGTGCCGAGTGAGGCATTTGTCAATAACACTTCAAATAGACAATTCTAGAAAAGATTTTAACAGATATTTCTCGTATGTCAGTATTTTTCCGGTTCGCTATTTGTATAAAATTTGAGTTCTAGAGGTTGAGCTAACCAAAGAAAATTGTCACTGATAAATACGACTGACAGAAGACCTTAAAAAGTGCTTAATTTAAAAGCTGTTTATTAATCAAGGTCGCATTGTCAAAAGTTTGAATACGTTTTTTCGCATTTTGATTAAGGACTTCACCGATATATCCATAATTTAAGAGTTACTTTACTGAACTCTCTGTAAGATGCTTTAAAATGTTTGATCATAAACCTCTCGCTTTGAGATGTTGATTGGCGTACACTATTTAAGAATTCTTTTAATAAACGTCAATACCTTTTACTTCCCACAGTCGGCAACTTTGGACCTATTAGTTAAGTATTTGTTTTGCAGATGAAAAACGAAAGTGAGAGAATTGTGCGATCAGACTAAAAGAAATGCATTTTTTCGAATTGCTTCTTTATATAGTACACATTATGGAGTTTTGCTTTGTATCAAAAAACAACATTACTGTATACCGACTAAAAGAAAATTTTCAATAGCTAAGCCTAAAAGACAGCAACGCCTCATAAAGTACTTGTAAAGAGCTTATTTCGCTTAAATGTTTGCGCACTAGGGTTCCACCGCAGAGTTCAAAGTTTCATCATGGTAATAGATTCCAGGTTTGACTGAAACAAATTTTAGGTAGAAGAAATTTGCAAAAATTGGATCACAATTAAAATTTAAAAACATGATGGCGTGTTGTTATGTGGAACTTTTATAAGGCGCACAATGCAACATATATAGTGCTTCAAATGATGATTTCTCACACGTACAAAAGCACTCATCAATCAAGAGAACTGCAGGCGCATGGGAGGGAGAAGAGAAATTTCTTTGCCCCTTCCCATAATCCTTCACTGCAGCTCGTTTTGCTGATAGCAACGATGGCAACATATATTTGTCGGTGGAATGAAATTGAAAGATCCCATGCTGCATTTTTTTTTTTTTTTTTTTTTTCAATTTTAAATGCACTTTTCTGTGATGCTTTCTTCTTCCCATACGAATCACCTTACTTGACCTCACTCAGATTGATGTAATTCCTAAAGTTCCATCAATTCAAGCAAAACCAATTCAGCATGTGTATTCTTCTGCACAACGTAATGAAAAGGTAATACGACAGCTTGCTTGCCCAGTCTGCAATTTACATTTAATCGATTCAAACAGTTCCCCTGACTGGCAAATTGTTCCTTTCCAGTTTGACTGCAGACTTCGGAATTTCTCATCCAATTATTTCTAAATTGGACAGAATATTCCTAAAACATTAATATGTACCAGTATATCGACGTCATGTGAATAGCTCATTGCCTGCCTTGTTGACTTAATAAAGACTGACCCTGACAGAGTCGACCTGAGACCACAAGACAAAAGAAACATTGCTCAACCTCTAACTGTTCTGTCTTAAAAACAAACGGCTTTCTTCGCGTGTCTCACAGCAGTTTATTTCCCTGAACAACACGTAGATATTTTCTTCTCAAAAACAATTATCGGGATCTCTTTAAATGAAAGCCCGTCTCAAATTTTAAGTCCATTAGTCCATTAAATTCTAGTAAAAAATTAAACTGCTACTGGTGAATTTTATTTTATGGAAAGGCTTTCAGTCTTACATTCGAGTCGTTTTAATTCAAATGAACAATGGAAACTGGCCGGTTTCTGATATATCGCTGACATTTTTTAAAATTGAAATGTACAACATATTTGCTATAAAATTGTAATTATACTTAAGCGAAATTCATTGCTTTTCGATCGCGCTGGTAACCGTCTCATGGTGAAAATATTCTTGAATGATTTACAGATCGAAGCGTTCGATAAGACAGAATTAATTTTAAATAAACAATTTTATGTTCAAAAACGTCATTTCTCGTTAATGAAACGAATGGGTGGACCATTCATTTCAGTCAAACATATTGTTCAATGATTTACGACATCCCGTTTCTAGTTCTTGTCACGTATTTTTGAACATTATATTCTTTCAGCTCCTTGAATAAAGTAATTAAATTGAGATTCAGGAAATTTTGAACTCGTAATATAAGCCGTATGTTCCTAGTTCAAGAGTGACAGGTTGTCGATATAAGTAAGGTAAGACGAGAAACACAAATAGAATCTCTGCACTGCCAGAACAAGGAGGCTTACTTCCATAAAAGCGTCAGAATCAATACTTAACTAAGAATTGGTTGGTCATCAATTTAGCTTTAAAGACTAAATGAGGAAATTCTTGACTTACCCGACCGTTGTCATAGTAACCACTGCCCACCAGAATGCATCAGGGATGCTTTTGAATTGGCTGTTTTTGCTGTCTTGTTCGGCGTAGAAAACAGCGCTTGCAAACAGCACTACTCCGATCAACAGGAAAAATATAAGCATGGCTAGTTCCCTCGAGCTTGAGCGAAGAGTATAACCGAGGACTTGTAAGCCTTTGGAGTGACGCGAGAGCTTGAAGATGCGGAAAACTCGCACAAGTCGAATGACTCGAAGTACAGCTAACGACGTGACCCGGGCTTCATTCATTGGAAGTGTAATATAGTACGGCAATATCGCCACTAGGTCAATAATATTTAAAAATGTGCGAATAAAGACCAACTTTTGCGGCGACGATAGCAACCGCACTACATATTCTAGAGTAAACCAAGCGATACATAGCACCTCGATTACGCGGTACCAAACTTCCTGAGCTTGATCGCTATCACTGTACTTTTCGCAACCAGGTCCACTTGAGTCATTCTTGCATCTTATGCTCGGCAGAGTCTCGAGGCAAAATACGACGATGGACAGAATAATAACCGAAACTGACCACATAGCTAGAAAACGCGCGGGCATAGAGCTATCGGGGTACTCGAATAATTCCCATATCCTCCTCTGTGTTTGGTTAGTCGGCAATACAGGTTTCTTCTCGCTAATGTAGCCCTCGTCTATCTCCAATCGCTGAAGATATTCCTTGCCAAGCTCAAAAAATTTCACTTCTTCCGAGAAAACGTAGAAGGGAACACCACTAGGTCGCACTAGCTTGCCATTCGACTGATAAAAAAATAAAATGGCCTCGAACGATGAGCGATTTCTGTCGAAAAAATATTCATTGTTTTCAATGTCATAGTAGAAATCCCTTTTTGCCGAAGAACCGAGCAGGGTTTCCGGGAACTGACAAAGCGTTTGTTCGAAGGTTTCAAAGCGTAGTCCACTAACGTTGATGATAATCCTTCGACCCTTATCGCCGCTTTCTCCCGCAAGCGATGGCTTGGGTGTCTGAACACTCGAGTTGTTGCTCGGTTGTTCACTGATGTGATTCAATCCACGATTGAAGGGCTCCATTCGCCCTCCCAGATGGCAATAAAGCAATTGGAAAAACGAGCAATTGATGTCCTTTTAAGTCTTGGAGAGTTATCGAATAAATACAGCGAAAATTTAGTTATGTCAGAACAACTCTCAAGTTATATCTTTCGCACGCAGCACTCGGCAAGTTCGAATGTTTCCTTGAAAGATTTTGTTCGCTCTCATAAAGTGGGCGACATTCAACAACGACATATGACAGGTGGCGGCCTGAATACTGTTTTTATTGTTTTCTACGCGCTGTCATTTTAGAATTGTAAATTTACAGAAAGACTACATGAATAATTCAAATAGGTTAATGTATTCAGAACACGGAGATTTTCTGAACAAGTTGTTAACTCGCGTACATTTGATCAGATCAAGAAATGAATGAAAACATCCGAGAACTTACAAATTAAACGAAAAATTCAGTTTGCAAAACGTCGACAATTTATTTCTTAGAATTCAGGAAACTTTGTTCAAAGTATATTATTATTTCTCAAACGATTTATAATCTTCGAGTATTGTTGAATGGTAAGTATTTGAAGTAAAAGAAATGAAATTCGGTGGTTCGGAAACAAGAACGAGGAGATTTGGTTGTTGGTTAAAGACAACTTTGCATAACAAAAGTATCTGAAAGGATCTGAATTAGGTAGCAAATTATCATTTTAATGTAAGGCCACATGCTTTGAGGTAATGCATGAAACCAAAATATCTAAAAAAATAAAACATTAAATGAAAAGTCAAAAAAGAAAATTAAACTTCAAAATTAGTTACAAAACAGGTATTTTAATTTTGTCGATATCAGTGGAAAGTACGAGAAACGCGCTGTGGAGAAAATCTCTTCGAAAAGCCATCTTCCTTTAATTCTACCACTTAAGCTTTTTTTCAAATGCTATTTATATGAAATATTCACTAGCTCGTGAATTTCACCAAAGATAACATCAACAACAATAAAACCATCTTTATGTCTTAATAAGTGCTCAGGATTCTCCAATGTGTAGATCGCACAAAGTCCTAAATCAACGCGAATCATCCGGTCTGTTTACACACATGCCATAAAGATCAATATTTTTTATCGCCATATTTTCGGCTCCTTTATTTCAAATGAAAAAACATGGACAACTGAATTTGATATTATTGTACCGTAGAAAGCGGCGTGTGCGTGAATAAATTATTCATCGAAACTAAGACTCATATTTAAACGTCAATTCATGAAAGGCTAGACCAATTACATATGAAAATCTTGCTGTTGATAGCTTCGTGGCTTGCTTCCGTCAACTGCACGGCGTATTTCTGCTTGCATCTATAGCTTCGACAATCAAATCTTTTAAAAAATCTCTCCCTCGGTTTTTGGTGTCTTCGATTCCCATACAAATCACCCATTTTGATACTTCGGTTATAATAGAGACCGCTATAGTGGCGACGAAACTGCACAGAACTGAAAATTACATCTGTTCAAATCAAGTTTATCAGTCTTCGCCTGTCAACCTTCTGTCATGCTAATTCGAATTCGACGACGACTTATTGAATGACACACGCATTGTACGTTCTTGTTTATATTAAAATACAAGTGGGTGAACCACAGTACAATTTCCTCACCTACAAATTTTACTTTTAATGCCTCCTAACCTTAACGAGGTCTATCAAATTCTCATGTTGAAACGAACCGCGTGATTCCCAGGATGATAATATATAAAGTTACAATATCTGATAAGTAATACGAATTTAGTCGCTGACCATTAATCAAATCACTCGACAGTATTAACCCATTAGCAAGAAAAAACATAATATAATTTTATCAGTGTTTTATTTTTTGTCTGTCATCTTTTCTACTCATGTATTGAAGATGAGGAACGAAAAATTGAACTTTTACTAATCGGAGAAAAAATATCTTGCTTGAGAAACTACCCTAGGCCCTTTAATTTTAACTTCAGTTTTGTCTTCCGCGAATAACATCGCCGAGACTTAATCGACTGAACCCTCACTCTTACGCAGAGGTTCGAAAAGATTATTATGGAAAGCCGCTGTGCGAGGTGAGTGAGGCGCAAAGTCGAACTCGATATCATGGCCGCTTAGATGATCCATTACGCTCGTTCCCGGTGTTAAATGACCGAGAGAATATAACGTAAAACTACGGATATTTTCGGGAAGGACCAGCTAACGTTGAGAAATTCCTGGTCAAAGAATCTAGTCAATCAAAGTCATGTGTCTCCACTGCCTTTTTACCTCGTACCAAGACCCCGCCGGTTAACAAGGACAAGCAGCTCTGGGGACTACTGCCTCACTGTTACAGCAAGCCAAACTAAAGAATAGTTGATAGAGGGTTCCCCTCTATCAACTAAACCCAAACCAATCCCGTGGAGGTTAAACTCTTTTCTTGTGTTAACAATAAATGATAAATTCGCATGGCTGCTGGCCGCGGCGCCGCGTGAGTGAAAACGCTCTACACAATGAGGGCAGAGCAGCGACTACTAATGATCCTACGCTGCGAGCAGTCTCTGTCTTTTCCTAGCGTGCTATGAGTTTCGTGTCCTAGTGTGACTCGCGTGCGATGAGCGATCAAGCGGCCGAGCCGCAAGCGAGTCACGAGAAGCGCGGCCGCGGAGGGAAAGGAGCATTGCCTCCTCGTTTCTTTCCCTCATTTGCATAATCTTTACTCAGTCTTTCAGGAACACAAACCGACTACTCGTACTGTCATGATCCACGAGGGCGGGAGGGCATGACCGCAGCCTAATATCATGTTTCCTTTCTGTTGAGGCTGGCTTCCATATGATCGCTAAGATGGCAACCAAAAAACGTTCAGCGATCGCAGCGACAGACTCTTCAGTTTTATCTCAATGATCGTAGCGTGCATACGGAAACGCACGTGAAAGCTGAAGTGAGCGAATAAAGCGCAAGCGCGAAGGACAAGAGGATGATGGGAGAGGCGAGCAAGCGACGCGAGCTCACCCCCTACCCTGTCAAGTCTCACTTTTGCGCTGGCTTCCAGTCCTCTCGCGATTCTACCCTCGCGTTCAATGATCGAATGAAACTACGAGAAAATAGAGGGCTGTGAACAGTCTAGGAAACCGGTAGTCATCGGGATCGCCATTGCAATGTAGCAATTGCAACACAACTTCACATCAGCCTTTTCGATGCTGTTTTCTGTGATCCAAGCTGCATGACCTAATTAATCATTTTCGATAGCGCAGGTCCACATCAGGACTTAACGTATTGCCAATTCCTCTACCTGCTTCGTCAAATAATAAGTACGTACGTACGTATGTATGTCTACTCTCGGGGAGACTGCTTATGAATGCTTTTAAAAACGGCACCACACAACAACAGAGACTCCAATTATAGTAAATCTTCTGATTTATATTTTTATTTCATTATGCTCGGTACTTTCCAGCATTGAAGGTTGATTAAAAACAAAATTACAAAGAAACCTACAGTTTTTAAATTTACTTTCTTTCCCGCTTAGGTATCCTGCAAATGCAGAAGGATTTGCCCGTGTTGTGACACAAACAGCGCACAAAAATTCATCTACGATTAGGCATGACACTAAGCAGTTCCAATATAGTGGATTGAAGATTGAATCTAATGTCAAAAAAACACACTAAAATATCATTTAATCATATCCGTTGAATCCAAAGTATTTCGTCGTTCCTTTTACACAGCATCACTGGAAACATGGCGCCACTCTGAAAACAGCGAAACTGAAAATCAGAAATTCCATCGGCAGAGTTGCACAGTTACTGACATGTAGACAACCAAGGAAACTCTCAAACAAGGATATTCTTTCTTGAGTGGGAAAACGGGCAAAGAAATACTTTTATACGAGAAAATTCTGCTGCAAAGGAATATGCCACTACAAAACGAGGCCACGACGTGGACTGAGCATGCGCAACCCTGTTTTCCCGTTGACCAAACGGGAAAAGATTTGTTACGTAAGAAATGATTCTGAGAAAAAATATATCAAAATAGTTAACTCAGGAATCGCACGTGACTACGTTAGTTTGAGTCGTTTGAATGTCTCAGTAGCTGAACTGTCCTAGGTTAGTGGATTAACAGTCTTGCAGTCAACAAAGAGCAGTACCTCAGTTGAAGGCTTTGTGGAATTCACTGACTTCCTTTCCTTCTTCGACAACGGTGACGGGTTGACAAGGGTTAGCACTACCTTTTAGGTAGTTCTGTTGGAAGAAAAACAAAACAAGCACACACGATAAAAAGATGAGCGCAGAAACAACTTTTGAAAACGTAGCTGTAATAGAAACAGAGCAACAAAACCACGAACGTTTAAGGCTGGTTTTCAGTGTTGTCTAAGCAACATACACTGACGCAAGTACTGCTGTGAGTCAGTAGCGACGTTTGTTTGGAAATTTTCCCAACAACACTGTTATAGGTGTAGAGAATAAACGGCGGGACTACGAAGTCGAATTTCAAATAAAAGCCAACGCTGTTTGCTTGCTTGCTGTTTAAGGATGATTTCCAGTCCGTACTGCGCATTCTCGAGAATTTGTTTCCGTTTCTTTGTTTGTGAACATTTCGCAACGCCTTACATGAAGTAAATTCCAAGTTTCATGTCAACCGCCATTATCGATACGAAGCTTTTATGCTTCGTTCTTTCTCATATCACTTGATGAAACAATTTCGCAGCTATAAAAATCAATGAAGCTGTTGGAAAAATAATTTGAAAGGCCTCAAAGATGAGGGATGTGGTTCATAACGAATAACAACGATTCGCATTCCACCGAGTGAGAGCTTATAATGTTTATAAACATTAGGGTGCCGAGACTGCGCAGTACGGACTGGAAATCATCTTAAAATTGAGAGTACGCGAACACACCCACTTACATGGGCACGGCTCAAGCCATTCTTTTTCTCATCATGACTGGCACCTCTACCAATCCACACAAAGCAATGTTTTCCAGAATCCAAGACGAAAACTAAAAAAAAACATTCTACGTGTTAGAAACTTGCAGACTTAAAGGTATAAAACACAGGCAGCCCACGTTCTAGATTCTTTAGGTCCTCGCGCAACAATTATGACCCAACAACAGCTATGCTAACAGTGAGAATACTCGAGAAATCGAAGAGTTAACGATTTGTGTACGACTCGTTCATGACTTGCTGAAGGAAGCAGTGTTGTGTTACAGGTGGCAAGTTTGAGTGCTCAACAAAAGTTGTATGAAGTTCAGAATGACGATGAATTTAAACGCTTAATTAATGTAGCAAAACTGTACTCCTTCCTCTTCACAGCTGTTCTCTGTTGTGGTTATGAGGGATTTTCTCATTTTCTGTCATTTCAGTCTTCCTATAAGGTAGAAATTTTCGAATTTGCTACAGGTTGTAAAACGAAGAGGGGTGGGGTGGAAACACACCGTCCTCGCTCTTCAGTTCACTCTTTGTTACCGCCTTCCCGCGAGCAACTTCAGTAAATGTCATCTGGGCGGATTCATCTGACAGCCTGTCAATCAAACGAGTCAAGCGAGGTAAACAACTTGTTTATTCAAAATAAATTCAAATTCCAGACCGTCTTAAATGCTCTAGTTTTGTCTGGGGAACATTTCTAAGAAAACTATCGCGAAACTCCAGAGCTTACACGACGATAATTTTCCACGAGCAGTCATTCACCAGTAACCTGCGTCCAGACACACCTATTTCATTTGTCAATAAAAAAATTCTCGATCGAGATTAGTTCTCCGCCGCCTAATAATGGTAATAGGACTGAGTAGAGTTCAATTCGGTCCGTAATCAAACGAGTGATTAACAAATCGGACTCCCGCTTCGCGGTCGTCCGATTAGTCACTCGTATGATTACAGACCGAATTGGACTCCACTCAGTCCTATTACCATTATTATTCAAAACTATAACAAAATTCTCGAACGTGATTGGCTATCAGCAGCCCGATTTGAGCATTAATTCGACAGTGTATACGCGTCAATAATAATAATAATAATAATAATAATAATAATAATAATAATAATAATAATAATAATAAACGAATCTTTCGACAGGATTAACCCATCAGTAAATGCTTGTAATTGGACAGTACGTCTCATTTTGCGCGCGCTGTTGCGGTGCACTTTGTTGAGTAAACAGCTGTGTTTTTCAGCATTCATAACGACGTTTTAAAATCGTTCAGCGCTCAATCGATGGTTTGTTCGTGTCTCAAATTTTGTCATAGTTTTGATTAATTGGTAACAGGACATCGTGTCGTCCAATTCAGCCTGTAATCATATTCGTGATTAACAAATCGAACTCCCGCTTCGCGGTCGTCCGATTTTGTTAATCACTCGTATGATTACAGACCGAATTGGACTCCACTCAGTCCTATTACATCATTTATTAAATCCATTTCGAAATCACTGGTTATCCTTGCAATCTCATTGGCTCTCAGTGGTGCGATTTATTCACGAATCGCACTATTTTTTGCTCCAAATCGCATCTTTTTCTCAGCCAATGAGAATGGGACAGTAAAACAAAACAACCAATCAGATTTCAAGATTAGTTTAAAGTAATCAATAAAATTTCAGGAAAATGAAAGGCAAAAGGCCACCGTGTGGAGAATTTTGCAACTATTATTGCCAAAACTTTGTTGTTATTGTAGTTTTTTTCAAAAAAAATCGACGAATTTAATTAATTACAGTTTCTGAATGACGATTATGAGCTCCTTCAGGCTGAAGACCTACTTTAATGGAAGTTTCCAACTTTCAGTGTCCTTTTTGACGAATATTTTGGCGATTTTTCTTCAACATCTGCTCAAGATCCGTATGATACCGAGTCCAGTAAAACATAAACAAATGAAAACCACACAACAACAAATTCAGAGCCATCTCAAGAAGGTAGATGTTTCGAGGTTTCAGGTAGTTTCAAACGAAGTAACAAAAGAGCTCAACTCTGTCACTGTGAATAAACATAGTCAAAATACGCCACACCGCACAAAATAGTGAATGAATGAACTTCTTGCGAAGCCCGTGCCAGTCCCGCCATCTTGGAAATATCTTAAAACAAATGTAGCCGAAAGAACTTGATAAGGTCCTGAGTATTGAGTCCTACGCCGAGCTCACAAAAAGAAACGGAGATGATAACGAGCTGGACTCCCTTAAAATCATGCCATTGAACGGTATTTAAAAGGAAAAAACGTACTATCCACTGGGCATCGTGCACTCGAGGGAGTTTCACAACTCAAAAGAAATCGATCACAGAATTACACAGGATATGCACCTCTAAATTCCTTCTCCAAAGACAATGAAAAATCTCAGCTCAACCACAGAAGAAAGGAAGGCCTTCCATAATTGATTCAGGCGACGAGAATTGAACTTTTCTCCCTGAAGTACACTATTTTCGTTCTGACTTCAGAACTGCTTGTTTCTTTGTCATGCTCGAATAAGTTTTCGTCACATGACATCGTTTTGCATACTAAATGAGACGTAAAGGCGTTTCCGGTTCCCCTTTTTTTAACAAACCGGCTACTGAAACAGTACACCAAAAATCTAAATTTAAGGCGATAAAATTGTGCGATTTCAAAATGGATTTAATAAAGTGGCAATTGAACTTCGGGTCGTGCAATTTTGGTCTGAAATCATACTTGTGATTTCAAATCGAACGAGCGCTGCGCGCTCGTTCGATTTTGGACTGAGTGGAGTCCAATTCGGTCTGTAATCATACGAGTGATTAACAAAATCGGACGACCGCGAAGCGGGAGTCCGATTTGTTAATCACGAGTATGATTACAGACTGAATTGGACGACACGATGTCCTGTTACCAATTAATCATAACAATTACAATTTCCCACAAAAGTAAAAGTTTCATTTGATAAAGAGCTTTCTATTGTCATTTTAAGTATCATAATTATAAAATATGGAGAACAGCTCGCAAAATGGCTGTCAAGTCTCTTTCAAAACAGTCACTAGAGACTAAACCTCCACAATTTTACAAAGTCAGTCTCAGTCAGTGGTTACTATAGTGATTGTAATCAATGTTGTGATTGGTGGATTTAGTGGAGAGGACTT
This sequence comes from Orbicella franksi, assembly GCF_964199315.1. Lineage (NCBI taxonomy): Eukaryota > Metazoa > Cnidaria > Anthozoa > Scleractinia > Merulinidae > Orbicella > Orbicella franksi. Next base: position 10,856,649 of record NC_138150.1, read on the forward strand.
AAAATGATTGGCTCGTGTAACTGTCCGATTACAGGTGTCCGATTACAGCCAACTGTCCGATTACACTGTCCGATTACAACTTTACAGATTAATTAGAGCAAAATACAACAGTTTATACACCAATCACATTTGAGGAAATTGTAATTGTTATGATTAATAATGGTAATAGGACTGAGTAGAATCCAATTCGGTGTGTAATCATACGAGTGATTAACAAAATCGGACGACCGCGAAGCGGGAGTCAGATTTGTGAATCACGAGTATGATTACAGACTGAAATGGACGACACGATGTCCTGTTACCAATTAATTAAAACTATGACAAAATTCGAGAAACAAACAAACCATCGATTGATCGCTGAACGATTAAACGTCGTTATGAATGCTAAAAAACACAACAGTTTACTCAACAAAGTGCACCGCAACAGCGCGCGCAAAATGACGTGTACTGTCCAATTACAAGCATGACGCGTATACACTGTCCAATTAATGCTCAAATCGGGCTGCTGATAGCCAATTACGTACGAGAATTTTGTTATAGTTTTGATTAGTCACGTAATTGGTGCGCGATCACGTGGAGGTACAATCACATGTATCCAATTTAGACTTTTTGTAATTAGATAACTGCATGTAATTGGATACCTTCAGCACTCGCACGTCAATTAAATGAGCTTCAATGGCTTCCTTTTTAATGTTCCCCACAGTTTTACAACTTATACTAAAAAACCATGAGTTTTTCGCTCAAAAGAAGTTCTTAAAAGACTTTTTTAATCTCGAAATTTGTTATTGATACGATTATTAGTAATTGAACCTCGAATCGTACAATTCAGGGAGTAATCGCGCTCATAATTTCAGATCGGCCTCTCGCTGTGCGCTCTTCAGATTTTGAAATAACTCTCCCTATTACTCCCTGAATTGTATTCCACTTTACTCGTTCCAATTACTATTACTTCACACGCATGTTATGTCACCAGCACAGAGAAATACGGTGAGCTGATGAGCGGCTCAGTGGTTGCCGAGGAACGCTGAAGGACCACGGCTTTATAAAATAGCTCCTTCATCCTGAAGATTTTATAAACTAACCTGAACAATACTTTTTCAAACTGACCACCAGCATCAGTCTGTAAGGAAGGAAAAGTGTACTCAGAAACGTTTATAAAACGATTGATGGACTAAGTATAGGCAAGGTATATATTCAATGTTCACAGAAAATACAAGAGGGCGGCGGGATAAAGACGATGTTGAAACCACTTACAAGCCCGAATGGAATTGACCACCAATAATGTAACGCCTGGTTACGAGACCAATGTTGAGGTACGGCTCCTGTAAAACATACATGGGCCGACAACCGGAATACAAGTGGTTTAAAAGACATTTTGAAGAAACACATGTACACCAACTACACGGTATAAAATAAAAGCAGGTTTGAAAGTTTTATTTCGTGCCATGTTTGCATCTCATTCGGCGGGAAAAAACCGCTACGCGCTTCACGCATCACGTGGGAGAAATCAGCACACCAATCAGAATGTGGCTTCCACGTGTGAACAACGTGAAAAGCTCATGTGAAGAAAATCCCGTTCACAGACCTTCACAGCTTCTTCATTCAGTTGTTCAAACCAAGAAGTTGAAAGAACAGTGAAAGAAACCCTTCTATAAAATGTGAGGGCTGGCGAGGAAACTGAATGAAATTTAAAGCCTCGGGAATGAAATAAGGTCAAAGGAGAAGGTAAGAAACGTCACTTCGCTTTTAAAATGGTTTTTATGACGAGAAATAATAGAAGAGTTAGACTTTTCTCAAACAGAAAGTTTTCTCGGCTAGCATTTCCTTCTCGCGAGTTTTTCAGTTCTTGAAGACTATTATAAATTAGTGTAACTAAAAATACCTTAGGCTTTGATTATCAAATACCCTATTCTCTATTTTCCAATTGCCCATAATTTACTCTGTTTGCCCCCCAAATTTTCCATAAACTATTGTTGTCAAATACTCTTGGGAGGTCTGCATATTCCCAAGAGCATTTCACAACAATAGTTTATACAAAATTTGGGGCGCAAACAGAGTGAATTATGGGCAATTGGAAAATAGAGAATATAAAGTTTAGAAAAGAAATTGGTCAAACATTTGACCGCATTTTAAAGAACTTCTGAGCTCCAAATTTCCTCTTTATGCATCATTTGTCGTGTCTGTAAATGTTTGCCGCGGACTTCTATGTCCGACCTTTTGCTGAAATTAGATCTTATGGAAAAATACCTCACATCATACTATCGTAAATGCCCGTTTTTCGAACCATAAGGAAACGAGAAATTTTAATGATTGCTTAAGAAGTCTTAAGCTTAACTGATAACTGACATTACAGCACTTCCATAAAGACCTTCAGACACAATTTATAACCATCTCGAAAATGGAAAAAGCCAGCTGATACAAACCTTATCTTTAGGTTTTTTGGATCCAGGTTTTCCATCATCAGGGAAAATCTCCAACAGCTCTTCCGGTACGTCACTAACCACGCAGTTATCTGTTGGGTGGGAGTTAAACACTTGATCGATAAAACACCATTTAATACAATATAAAAGTTAACAATGCAACCATGTAACCAATCAAATTATCAGCCAATTATATTATATTCATGAAGAATACATAACACTAAATAACAAATTTCGTTTGATTTGGTCTCAGTTGTTTAACTTGAGGATTAACAGGTATATATGTAAGCTTAAATTTAATGAACAACTAACTGTGCATTCAGTTTCTTCCGGACATTTATAGTACAAAAAAATTACTTAATTAATTAAATACAAAAAAATTAAAAGAAAAAATTAAAATTAAAAACCCACAAAACTATCATAGTACATGACAATTTGTTCCCTTTTGGAACACTGAATTAATTTTGTTTACACCTATAAAAAGAAAGAGCGATCAGTTTGGTGGCAATGAAATGGACATCAGCTACATTGTTACCCTGAAGCAAATGTGCAAAACCAAGTGAAATATCATTTAGCATATTTTTGCACTGAAGCTGATCTGTTATGATGAAATAATGTCTGTGAACTGAAAAAATGTCAGCTCTACCAGCCGGATAAGACACTTTGAAGTACCTAGTTCTGACAGAAACGACCCACAACTGATCTGGGGAAAAATTACAATCAAATGCAAACAGGTGAAGTTGCCAATGGATTTTTCTCTTGTCAAGCACTACTGGTAAAAAAACATGCAACTTCATCTCACGTCATGCCTCCTCTCTGTCAAGGATTTTCATCTTACATTATTTTGTGTGCCAAAGAATGTTTGATTTTGTAGTTGGATCATTTAACAAGAAGTTGGCAGTTTAAGAAAATAGTAACCAAACTTTTGCCATACATTTTAATTCTTAAACAATGAAAATTGGAATACTATTTTTCAATAAGAAAATACTGGAAAAAAGAAAAGAAAAGAAAACAATGATGAAATAAAATTGAAGAAAATAATGTCCATAGTTTACCTACCCTCCACAAAATATTAAATTTTGTTTTTTTGTTATTCAAAGTTTATCTTATCTAAAGGTGTCTTTCACCCACAAAGATATTTAATACCTTAATTTCCAAGGGTATTTAAATTAGACATTATGAAACTTGATAAAACTTCCGGTCTCTTATAAATTACTGAAATTTAGGAAAAATCTGAAATTTACCCAAAACCTCTATGCTTGGTTTGCCACCTCGATCAGACTAAAAGACAACAACACAAAGCGTCATAAACCAGGTTTGATAAAAAAGAACCCAGTTTGGCATGATACAATACACTCTCCTTTGATAATCCACAAATTGGGCATAATTGAAACATGACAATATTATTATTTCAGGATGACCCTGAGGATACTTACCCTCAATTGGTTGGCATGTTTCCCTGCTTCAAACCTCTCGTTTTTGTTACTGTTGTCACCATTCCACTACAGAAAAAATTGATATGCTAAGTGGATATATCAAGGGGCATTCTGAATCAAGAAAAATTAGCAAAAGCTGCAAGAGTCAACAGGAGTTTAATTAGCTTGTAAAGTGTTGTCACCATCTAAATAATTATAATATCAAAAGGTTTGGTGAATTACTGTAATTTCCAGGGGAAGAATTTAGTCATTGAAGCCTGGGGGGACCCAAAATGAAAAGGTTGGGAATGCTCTTCATCCCTTCATAAATCAAGGATTCTGGTCTCATTTGTGGTGTTCATGATGAAACACCACTATTTCTTTCTGTCAAAGCACTCAAAGAAATAATAATCAAAAAGCTCTTAATTCCGTTTTCAGGCTCAAATTCCAGTCTACTAGAGTGGACTCCTTTCCTGAACAGCAGCTGCTAAGCAAGCCTACTCCATTTTAAGTGGCAATCTTCGCCATTGCAGTCCCACTTTGTTATATCCATCATGACTATGGGCACTCTCCCTTCAACCAAAACTTCCAGTGTGAATTTCCAGAAATTTCCTGGGGCAAATGGAACATAATTTTCTGGTTGACTGCACCTGAGTGGAAAATGTTAAGCTGCACTTTCGTCTGCTTGGAAGTTTTCAATGACTTTGATGTTAAAATCTCAAAAATAGAAGCAAACAGACCACTGGTATGCTGACAACGCGACTTATACAAACCACTACAGCAGCGAAAATGTCACAAAAAATCGTCGTTTCAAACATTTAGGAATTTTTGGTTAAACGCAAAGCATCCTATGTTTATGACATGACAGTTTCTGTATGGCTACAAAATCAGATGAATATGTGCACTATGCGTTTTCACTATACCTGATAAATCTTCAGTCCCAAGTCAATCAGGAAAACGTCATCATTATTCAAGTAATCTTTCTTCAACTTCACTTCCTTGATCTGCACCTTGTTCTGCAGGAAGTGATAAGTTATGGTTAATTGTTTAGTTCCATAAGATATCCATAACCAATGCAACCCAAGGAAGGCCACAGGAACTCTACATACTTTACAATACAACAGTTGACAGCTGGCTTAACACCTGCAAAACTAACATTCATAATACTGAAGCATTTCACCTTTTCCCCAAACACATGGAGAAGGCGGGGAGTATACTTCTTAGCTTCTACATGACGGAAACCTGATTCAGCCCTGCAAGACAAATTATCTACATATTGGTAAAAATGCCTATGAGATTCGAATGATTTTGGAGTATTCATTTAGATTTGCATAGTCATCAACAGAAGATTTACCATCAAAAGAAAATAACTTCAACAGACCTGAAAACGTGCACGATACAGCACACTGATATATGATATGCAGCATTGTTATTATGCAGTTTAGTGGTACAACCCAGGAGATGTGAGTGGAAGCCAGCATAAATCTTATAAGATTGGGGTCACATGATCAAACTTCCTGGTATTGCTGATGATCTGGGTGGCAAAGTTTTATAAAGCTGTAGTAGATATGTAGTTGCTGCATTTGACCAAATGGATGAAGACCGGCAGGGTAGCGTAATGGCTATATTTAATCATGTGAGTAGAGATTTTATCAATCCCAGGTGACTTGTTTTATGCATTGACCAAATAATTTTGGCAACTTGTGAGCATTCCATGGTCTTCTAAAACTCATTAATAATTCATCAAGTTAAAACTCCTAGCTGAACAGGCCCTTGGACCCCAATTTGCGACTGGCCGGTCACTCACGGAACCCTAACTTAACCCTTGATTGACTGCATGCCAAGAATGAATTTTATTACCAGGGTAATGAATTAAGAAAATTGATATCTCCCTAAACATAAAACCAAAAAAGCAATGCAGCTCCATTTTAGGCAATAACACTTGGACGTGTCTGATACTTGGTTGTTTCCCCGAGTATAATTTTGACAGAAAAGCAAAACGACTGTGTGAAAGTTCAAAAATGTTTGTTTGAACTTGAAGCCTGTTCCAGGCATTCACATTGAGGCAAGTGTCAAGATTAAGATTGCAGCAGTAGAATATTTCCACTTCCAGTTCTGTTATTTTTTGTTTGAATTTTTTGTTTGAATAAAAGAATTGGAAAAGCATGACATCGGTTAAAAGGTCCATTTCGGATATCAGTTTGGATAAAAATCTCTCTGTAAGCTCTCCTGATTTATTATCATTATTGTAATTTGCAAAAAAAGTCTCACGAATGGTCAAATGTGAGTAGCAAACAAATGGTGTTGGCATTGACCCCAACTGTTTACACGGTTTTAGATCAGTTTAAAAACCGTCCTTGTACTAAAATATAAAATATCACATTGCACTAAAATACTTCAATAAGTTCTACTGATTTATTAGTAATTGAAATTCATGAAATTAAAAGAAACTCATGAAAGAACGGTCAAATGTGAGTAGCGGACAAATGGTGTTGACATTGACCCCAATTGTTTACACTACTGGCCTTGGTGGTAACTCAACTAAAATTAGAGCAAACTTATAAAAACCAAGAAAATGAAAAGATATGGTGTGGAAAAAGTATCAAAATAATCTAATAAGGCTGTTCATTTCTATGGGAAAACAAGATTTTAAATCAATGCCTGCTTCAACCAAGAATTTGAAAGAATGTGTGATGCGTGACGTAATGGCCGGTGACAATCAGTGATCAGTGCCGGAGTAGAGTAGAAGTCAAAAGCAAACCAAGGCTTGAAAGATTTTCTGATATTTTAGTGTAAAATAAGTCTCATCGAATTCTCCAAATGTTAAAACTCAATAAATCTAATCAGGTAATGTCAAAAAGGTCGCTGAGAAAATTAAAACCACATTTCAGTTAATGGACAAGATGTTGAATTTTCAGCTATTTTCTCACATTTTTTGTTCTTCAAAATTATGAGTGCCCACAACTTTTAATACAGATATTTGTAGCTTAGGCTTAGTTCATTATGCTAAGAGTCATCATTCATGTAGAGGTCCCACTTTTGAAAAAGATGTTTGTTTAGAGGCTAAGTCAGCAAAAATGGCAAAGACATTTTTTAGAACATCAGGATGAAACGTCATAACTTTGCTTGTGTTTAAGACAAGCAAATAGGTTTTAGTTTTGTGGAAAGAGGAAAGAATTATTCAGTAATTCTGAAAGAATTAGATTGTTTCATTTAATGTGTGAATTTTTGAGCAAGCATAACGTAACCCCTAACTTTCAATTTCCGGTTTTGTGTGGTTTTCGAGGTACCTACAAAAAAATTCATCAAAAATAGAGAAAGTGAATTTGTCAAAATGACGGCCATTTTCGTTCATTGCATATGTTGCTTGACTTGTGTAGAAAAAATGAAGGCAATCCATTTTCCATGAAAATTTGAGTGGTTGGTTCTTACACGGACACGCTCTTACAGTGTGTTAACTGAAACTGTGGCCACTCAGACGATGAAAACCAATCACATGACAGAACTGAAACAATAGTTTCCAACATTTTCAAATCCAGTCAATCAAATGTCCTATTTTCAAATCCAGCCAATCAAATGTCTGGAACAACACAATGAAATCTCAACTTGTTTGTTGTGATGCATACGTGACTACGGTGTTGCTTAATAAAATATTTGTCAAGCTCAAACCATTAGTGCTTTCACCTGATTGCGTGTTTAAGAAGAATTGAACTATATGCTGTACTTTCTATGGGGTCATTGGTTGGTTTAGAAAATACATGAAAAGAACAGCTACATAAGAGTGTCACTTGTAAATATATGTCAGCTTTATATATGGCCAGCAGAGCATGTGGTGTAAGGTCTGAATATTGACATGGCTTTTCAAAAGAAACCCTTCAAAGGGTCTCTGAGTAGTTTCTCATGTGTGCAAGTTCAAAATGTATGAATTGGAAAGGGATTATTTTCAATGTAACTGAAAGGAGCTGAAAGCAAACTTCAAGCATCACAGGAGAATTGAAAAGTTAACATGAAACAAAAGAGGACTTGAAACTTGAATAATTTGCTGGAAATATATTCAAAATTTTCTTGTGACACCATCGTCTTTTGGTATTGCCTGAGTGATTTTGCACGCTGAGACTTTGATACTACAACTTGGAAAAATATTTGTTTGAATTTTCAATGTTATTACAGAAAGGGAGTTCAAACTCCTAAAATTGATGTTTAGCTGCTGAGACAGTGAACACATATATTTTAGTTTTTCTGCGAGTAGTGAACTTCACGATCGGCTGCACTATAATGACAACTGAAAGCTGTGTAAAAATAGAAACAGGAGCAGAATTCATTTTGTAAAAAAGTATCGAAATCTAATATTCAACGATTTTACACAAAAACTGCAAGAATGGCATTTTGTGTGGCCGTATGTTCACAGTGGAAAATCTAATTTCATCATGCTTGTAAAAGATGTAAAATCTAAAGCCGTAAAGTAACATAATGTCGCGCAAGCATCACAACGAACAAGTTGAGATCCATTGTTTTGTACTGGACATTTGATTGGCTGAGTTTGAAAATGTTACAATCTATATTGTTCCAGTTCTGCCATCTGACTGGTTTTCATTGACTGGGTGGCCCCAGTTTCAGTACTGTAATAGCATTTATTATATGATAAGTCGTAGTACTAGTTTTAGTGTTAGTATAAGCTGCATAATTTGTATTAGTAGAAATAGTGCTCGTGGTAGATTGCTTATAAATTGTAACTTTTATATCTAGGTTAGACATGGCTCGATGGAAGAGCATATTTTGTATGAATTTGATACCATGTATAAATAAAGCTTACGATGATAATATGACTCGGAATCTATTGGTATTTTGCAAAACTGGTTGCTGGGAAGAGGGTGGTCGTAACTGTAGGTTTGACTGTGTTATTATACTTCTCTCACAAACTTTTTATGTCTTTTTTATTTGCCATGCACCTCAACTGGAAGCCTAAGCGACCAATTGCATCAAGTTTTGAATGCTAACAGGTCGTGACCTATAAATTCTGTTCAACTACGGAATGTTTTAATAGTTCCGACTCTTTTGAATATTTCACTCTTGTACAAATTTGACATTAGAAGTCTGTTGAATCCATGTGTTTCACAGAGTTCAGTTCTAATAGCGCTTGTCCTGATGAAATAAAAATTGTTTTGCTGCTTTGTGATCTGAGTGCAAAGTCTAAGGCTGGACGATTTGACTAGTTGTTGGTTTTTATTAATCTCTTTATATTAAAGAGAATTCTAGCAAAGGTTGCTGTAGAAGTTGTTTCATAAACAAGCCTGTGGTTAAGTGGTTTGTACAGAAATGTATGCATAGACATTACATGCAAGGTTAAATTTAATTTCGCAAGGTAATTACCTGCCATTAAACTTGCTGGTTACAAGACTGTGCTTCTAGCGAATTCTTGTTCATTGCATAGTGGTCAAACTATAGTTAAAGAATTATCGGTAACTTAGAAAGGTACTCTTGAACCTGAAATTTAAGAAATTTTGGTATATTTTTGTTTTCTTTGATCAAGTGCTATGGTTAAATGTAACAGAAACTTTCAAGGGCTCAACTATTTTGAGTAATCAGTATTTGCCTGCGGTTTGAAAGTGGCAATGCTTCTGACTTGATGATGTCCATTTGGATCCAAATGAGCCGTTTAAGGTTACCGTCTACCTTCAGGGGTGTCTCGCATCCAAGCGATGTAGCACGACTGGTTTAAGCTGTAGATACCTAAACCCCTATATCAAATTAAAGCTTATAGAGCTGGCTATCAAACCATACCAAAAATTTTGAAATAAAACGAACTTCCGATTTTTTGACGGCCACTAAATGCGAGCGTCCTAATCACCTTTTGGAAGCTACAAGTCAAAGCGAATTTTGTTTTTCGCCAATGTATTTTTTTCCTCGGTTTCAGGACAAAAAGCGCTAGAAAAGCTGCGTTTTGCCATATTCAATTGCAGTAAAAAGTTACAACGTTTTTGAAATAGGATTTAAAAAATGTGAAGTGATCGTACAAAAATTGTTCTCAGAGAAAAAATATTTTGAAATACATAATTTGCAGACACCTGTTTGTTTTTTATATGTTAATCTAGCTACTGTCTAAATTTGAGGGCAATCAAACAAATCCCCTTTAAGTTGTAACTCTTTAAAGTGTCTGCTTCAAGTGAAAAAAATTATTCGAGAAAACAGCGCTAAGAAAAATCTCTTACTTCGCAAATAAACTCCGCCCACAAACGCCTTCAACTGGGTTCTCAGATCACTGAGCCAATCAACGTTTGGAAAATTTACTACCATTAACTTGTAGTGAAATTTACGCGTGAATCTCCAAAAAACCCTTGTGTTTCGCAATGCGCTCAAGGCAGAGAGAGAATTTTTCTGTAGCTCGGTTTTTCTTGAAGCTGGTCTGGCAAAATGGAGAAGACGAAAAGGGATACAAACGCTAGAGTGGCTGGACGATGAGAACAAACTGAACAAAAGAAAGCGCGGCGGAGCAAATCTGCATGGATAATATTCCAATTGATCTCAATGAGTTGGACGATTCATCAGTATTGGACTCAACAGAAGAGTCCCCGTAAAGGTCGCTGTTATCGCTGTCAAGTTCCCAAATTTTTACAGAACCCTTCTCCTCTCTTGACTTGATCTTTTTGCCCGCTTGATACAATAGCTATAGCTTCATCTGCGAGGCCAACTTTCGCTTAACTCACTGATGTGTTTTCATTAATTTTGTTCTTCGCTTTTTCAAACTGGTAAACAGAGTTTTCCATGGTCCATGTTTACTTATAACTTAATAGAATTACACCTAATACGCAAAATGCTTGGTTTAACAATGCTGATTAACTAAGTAGCCAGCCAATTCGTGGTATCCATAGAGGTAATATTCCCGCGAAAGTAGTCTCGGTTGATTGCGTACACATTATAGGACTGTCAATCAAGAGGGAACTTTTACTTCTAGCCATAATGTAAAACCTCCATTTCTCTGCCAATATTAAGTTTTTTTCCATTTTGTTTTCAGAAATTAGAGATTACTCTTCGACCATTACTTTGAACCAAAAATCCAAATTTGAAGAAAATTGGCAATGTGAAGGTATACTGTAACCTTAAATTGAACAGTTAACATTAAAACAAAAGCAAAGAGTTTATATTGCTTTTCTCTGGCAGTCACCGTCCCAGAAATGCCCAGAGAATTCCCTTCTGTGACACACAATAGGCTCAGTCAAAAATTGAGACAAATATTGTCTCAATTCTTGAGTTTTTACCTAGTCCACACTTTTTGCCCCGGACCAGGTAACCCAAAACGACTGACCGTGGCAATATATTAAATGTTTGTGTGTCTGGTTTGATTCACTTAAAATTCATGCTAGTTATTGGACAAATGGCACAGAGGAAAATTGACAGGTGCTAAAAGTCCTTTGTGGCAGGATTACCTACAACCTCGAAGGACTTTGAAAAGGTCTATCATCCTAACTGCATTTCACTTACCCTCCCTTCATCTTGGAAATAGCCTTGAAGTAAGACCTAAATCGTTCAGACTCGTAATCCATTACCTCACGATGCTGGACAGGTTTATCATCCAACTATATAAGCAAAAAAATAACACAGTTTAATCAAAAGTATGCATTTCCCACAATCCTTCAGAGCATGGAAGGTGCATTTTGCTGCATTTAACACGTGCATATTTTTCACCCTTGCTACTATGTTGTGTTATAAGTTGTGCCAATGATAACACATTACAATTAGAGAAAACAACAGTCAACTGACTGTTTTACTGGGATTGAATGTTTGTTATGACTATAACTAATTCTTATGTTAAAGTTAGTGTGATAACTGTATATAATTTCTGCTGACTCAGATGTAGACTTAACACAGACTCTAAAATTTTTCAAGATCTGCACACAACCCAACATGATGTCCTGTTGTGAGCATCCCTACAGCTAAAGCAACATGAAGTGTTGACTGAGCCATCTTTCTGGAGAAACAGCAACATTTTATTTGACTGTTTACTAATACTATAAAAGCAGAAACTAACGGTCATTGTTGAGGGGCACCACCTCATTTTTCAGTCAACAGATTTTTTAAAATTTTTACTGCAGTCAGATAATGAGTTACTTGAGTCAGAAATGCAAAAAAAAATTGGGGGTCACTGACTTCATTTCAGAGATAAAGCATGTGGAAAACTATTTTGAAAAATTGGCGCACGTAATTCAGCATGGTCTACAGGGGTTTATAGTTTAAAATATCTAAGGTAAGTCAACGGAGGCATACGACCTTAGTTGTATTTTGTAGAAGTGGGTCTGTTGCCAAAATAATTCTAAATGTTACCAACATTTTCACAAAACTTAACCCTTCAAGAGGCATTTGAAACTGTTGCACAGATAAACAAAGAGCTAAAAGGAATGGATTTCGGTGGTGCATTTTGCAAAAAGTTCAAACTTCTAGTTGATAGATTTTCTTCTTTTTCACTAAACATAGAATATCAGTAGAGAAAATGACCCAGCAAAAGAAAAATAGGGGTCACCAAATGTCCAAGATCGTTAAATCCAGGAAAAGCTATAGCAACGGCCATCTGCCCTATCATGGTTCATTTTATTATGTAGAGTGTTCTCATGCATGACGTGGCATGTGAATTTGTGTGTGCAGTAAGGATTCGCAGAAACAATAATATTAGTGCGAATGTCCTTAAAGTATCTTTGCCACACTCACTTATAATACTCACAAAGGTATCAAGTTCAACTGTCTTGTATGCAGCTGTGCCATACTCATCCTGAGTTGAATACTTGCCGATCCAAAAGTGGACATCATAGTCAAGCTCCTAACAAATCAAGCATTGGTTAGTTAACATACGAAATTGTTTCTTTCTGCCAGCATTCTCTGATCTCATTAGCATGAATTTATCAACTGAACAATTAATTTAGTTTAGCATATGTATAGACATTGAATTGATGCAAATGTTGCCACACCAAGCTTGTCTTTCAAGTTTAAAGAGCTTAATTTACAACTTACAATGAATTTGCATTTTCTTCACCCAATTTGTATGTCTAGGTTGTAGTTATGGCAATGGCATAAGCTGAGATTACCCAAACCTGGACGACTAAGGGCTGAGTCTACACTGTCTGTGAGAATATTGAAAGACAGAAATGCCATGCACAGTGTACGATGATTAATGCCATTAATCAGTGATGTGCTACTGACAGAAACAGAACATCCTCTGAAATCAATGTAATGTCCAAAACTGAACTTGAGAAGTTCCAAGACAAGTCTGCATGAACTGCACATACTTGTGTAACAATGATGCAGAGATGCCAACCTTAAAAATTCAAAATATGGGAGATTGCCAATTTACCATCTTGATCTTACAAAAAGTTGTTCTAAGTAGAGCTCCACCAATTCAACCACAAAAATATATCAAATATCAAAACCTCACCCCTAAAAAAGCCAAAAATCCACCAAAATATGTCTGGAAAATGTATATTTTAAGTGTTTCCTTTGTATTGTCTGAAAGATTAACTAACCCTTACAGGAGAATGGCTACAAGATTCAGTCTGTATTCAGTATGCTCCTGGAAAATCTGGGGGACTTGACACAGCTGATAATGTGAGGTAATATTGATTAAGGTGTGAGTGACCCTTAATTTACGCTTAAGAGGTGGCTCCCAACCTATAGTTTTATAATTGATCAAAAATTAAGGACGAGAGCTTGAGTAATCTGGGTGCACTCAAAGGAACACATCACTATTTTTTGACATGCTATGACGTCAAAATGAGCACAAACAGCAAAACTGACAGTGAATTTTCTTACATTTCCTTTGGTAAAATTCTGTCAAATTTGGCAGACTGGTAATTAATATTTTACTTTGGTTGGAGCTCTTTTTTCAGGGAAATCTAACAGACCAGTTTTTCTGTAGTGGTGAAAGACAAATTTCCAACGATAAAAAAACCTGCCTGCACAAACCCTACTTTTTTCATGTTTAAAATTCGTATCCCACCAGGTTCAATGTACAGAGAATTCAAAATTTTGGAAGACTTCACCACAGGAAATTCAAGAAAATCTCAAATTGAGCCATATGAATGGTTAAAAATGCATTTTAACAGAGATGATTGTATAACATGATAACTTTCAACACTGCTTATTACATTTAATAAGTTTGAGAGGACGGGGTGTAAAAATGAATGCAAACACAGCATTCAAAACACAACAATAGCGTGCTCAACACAATAAATGATTACCATAAGGAGCCACCCTGAAGTATGGCTTATCCATAATCATTTACAGCAACTTGAAAATGAACTTTCACAACTAAATTCAAAATGTTACGATCATCAGTTAAGAACAGAATTTAGTCACAGAACCCTCATGGATCTGTTGCACACATGTGAATGCCACATTTTATTTTTCAATACTTTTTTACCTCACTACTTGGATCCTTTTTGTAAGTGTGAAGAATGACATACGAGTCTCCTTCAAAAAATTTCCCATAATCTTCCACAGGCCAGTCTACTACCTGTGTGGACAAGCAACAACATTCTATATTATACACAGGTAGCACAAGAATCACAAACAGGGCCGTAGCCAGAAAAGAGTTACGTCTGAGGCAATGTCCACAGTGAAATTCTCTTCCTAGGTATTTGGCAGTATTTTACTTTCTCTCTTCAAGAAAAAAGAGAAACAAAACAAACAAAAGAACACAAATGACTGAGGCAATTAAGTGCCTCGGTTTGCCTCATACTGTCTATGGCCCTGACAACAAACTGTTACGCTAAATGTATTCTGAGGCTAGGGCATTTAAGTGTCACATGAAAGAAGTAGCCAAATTTAACAATTCATAAAAACACCAAAAAAAAATATCAATCCAGTTTGAACTTGTTCACGAAATCATTTTAGTAGGTGTCTCTCTATACTTAAAACCATTTTCGAGTCTGATGAGAATCCAAGTGGGAAATATGGCTTTTGTAGGAATCTAATGTCCAGTCAATTAATGTAAAGCCCTTTGGTGCTTTGCTTACCTTTCTTCTGCGTAATTAAGCAAAGGGCTCGATTTGAGAACCTGTATTCCCCCTCTGGAAGTCCAGACCTGAAAAATCACCCACGCCTGGAATTCCAGTCCAATGTGTTCCCCATGCCCTCTGAATTCCAGTCTGTGGACACCCCTCCCCCTCCCCCTTCAGACTTTGGAGATGCTGCCCATGGTATAGGTATGGATATTTTCTAGAACCACTAAATAGTGGCTTGGGCAGACTGGTCATCAGTGCATTTCACCCAAGGTCAGTATCGGTAAAAAGTAGTGAGTCCTCATTACTTGGTCATGGCTTAATGACACTCAACTGGAAAATTATGCCCTACACGACCCGTTATGAACACCTAGTAAATATGGAAAACTTTCACCAAAACAGGTTTTGCAAGCAATAGCAGAAAGTTATTCCAAAATATATTTCCTTGGTTGCCTGCTTTTGATTTTGTCTGTGAAAACAAGCATAACATAGTTTCTAAATGTTACGCTAAATTTAGCTCATTTGGAATGTTTATAATATGACACCATATAAGGTAAAAACTCAGCATTTCCAATAATGAAATCTTCATTAACCTGCACATGACGGAAGGTCAAAATCGCCAGTGAATAATAAGAATTAACATAATCATTGCACAATGGTATGAGAACAGGGTAGAGGACGGCAACTGAAACTATCTGAAACCGCTTAAAGATACAAATAATATTTACAATGACTACTGCATTGTCCTGCTGTTGTATTTGTGATTATGATAATTTACGGACGAGTACGTTTATGACTACCGTATTACCAAATTAACTGTACTATCATTAAACATTCCGAATATTAACATAAAATGTATACTCACCTTAAAGTTGACAATTCTCCAGATCTTTATGCCGACTTTCTGTCCACACCCTTTCCAGGCTTTCTCTGTCATTGCAGAACTTTTCTTAACCTGACGAACGATGGGAATCAAAATTACATCAAACTAGTAAAACGCATCACACACCTCATTCGTCTGCCTCTAGCTAAGTTATAAATTGTGTAAGCTTGACATAATCAAGGAGTATGGAAGGAAGCACTTTTCAGGCGACGAGATATTTCGTTATTTATTATCAAATGTTTTTAACAGCTTCGATTCACGAATGGCTTTTGGCTTGATACAGCAGTCAAGTTTAAAATTATATCGATACATGCATCTGTAAGCGTTAACTACAGCAGTTTAGATTAGCTGGGCGACAGGTTCCAACCGTAACGTTTTACGAAAGAGACAGCTAATTGCACTATTTTAAACAAACTGCTTTAGTTCGTTATATGCTGCTATCCCTGAAATTCACCACTCAATACACGTACCACCGGAGAACAGCAGCCATTTTGGAACTAAAGCTTACATTTTTCTCCGTGTCAGAACCGAACAGCGCCAAATTTGAGTCCTTCCAGTCAAACTTTTTAGCCTTCCTAAGTCCTGCCATTTCTCCACTTCAGACCCGTACTTCCAAGAAAACTGTACTATCACAAGTAAAGGTGTTCCCACTGTAGCAAATGCCAAGCGACCAGTGCTGTTTGTGAAGTATAGTTATTGGTCGACAGCACGCTCTTGTTGATGTTACATAAATATTGTAATTCTATCTACTGTTAATCATTAACATACCATGCACGTCACATAAGGTATCCCCGGTACTGTGACAGCTAATGAACGCTATTTAAAAACTGTGTTCGAAGCAAAAGAAATACAACTTTTATTTCCATGTTTAATGTGAAACAGGGCAGAAAGCACACATATAGCCTAGTGGCCTACGGTACTGGTGGCAGCTTCTAACTTTCAGAGCTTGTAGCGGTCGCTCACTATAGCCAATACAAGCGCCATTTCTCCTCGTTCTTGGTCTTTCTGGCGACAATTAAGACAAAAACATGATCCCAGAGACTTCAGTAGGCTATATCACACTTTTTGATAACAAAGAGAAACGAGACCGACAGTTGAGCTTTTTCTTTACTTTTCAGATGCACGAATTTAGAAAACAAGAGAAAAGGCATGAAAAGTGCAAGTGCGAAGAGAGCGCATATAAAATAGAACACCGTCGGATTTCAGTGGTACATGGTATTTTAATGTATTGTACTTTTAAAATTAATTTAGTAAGTCAGTGTGATTTTCTGGCAATATGGATCATGATAGCTTCTTCCAGGCGCTCAGTTAGTTGGAGTGCAAGGGAAAAAACGGAGAGCAAAAAAATAAAATAAGAGAGAAGCGCTGCGCGGTAAGGCGCACCAAGCCCTTCTCTCCATTTTATTCTCTCGCCGTTTTTCGTGCTGCGTCCCAACTAACTGAACGCCTGGAAGAGGCAAGGATAAGGATGACACGTCCACGTACTTGCCTTTATCGTTACTACGTTAGTCAGTCAATCGGTTGGTTGGTCTGTTAGTTACTCAGCCAGTCGGTCCGCGGTAAGTCAGTCAATCAGTCGGTTGGTCGAACGTGTATAGATTTATAGAAAAAATGAATGGACAGAAGAATGAAAATGATGGATTTTGTGCCTCTTAAAGGCTTAGGAAAATATACCACAAATATATAATAAAAAATAATATAAAGTTAAAATCAAGAGAACAATTCTAGACGCTTTTTTCGTAGTCCTTAGGACTTTTTCAGCTTTACAAGAAGACCACATCTTGCCGTCCACATAGCGTAACATAGACTTTACAGGCTGAATTGTACTAGACTGATTTCGCGTTCTTTTGCTTTAGCTTGGGGCTTATTAGTCAAAGCAGCTCAATTATTTTAGAAAAGTGTTTTATTACGGTTCTTCCTCAACTCCTTAACTAGAATGAGTAAAGGTTAGCTTGATCTATCTCATAAAGCTTGAAAACGCTAACGTGATCTATTGGGGGAAGTTGATGTTAACTGAATTTATTCAAAGTGCTTTGCCTAACTGATAAGGATACAAACTGTCATTCCGTCTGACGATCAGACAATCAATACATACATTTCGTTAGTTAAGTCCACTTTGGCAGTTTGGCATCTGTCGCACCCCCTCTCCCTTTCAAAATCGTGATTACGAGCCGGCACACTGCTTTAATCTGTGTTTAAAGACCACTTAACTCTTATAACCTCAGAGAAATTCTTAATTGTATATGCATAAAGTTTAAAAAGTGAGTGGGTCACTGATAAAATGCTTGAAGCAAGACAGTCGAACATTTGACACAAAGTAAATTCAAAATATTTTAAAGTTTATTCAGAAGGCTAACCTTCCATGGTCATGTTATGCCGTCTTTGTTTGACTTTTTTTTACTTACTTATTTATTTATCTATTTATTTTTTCGCAAAGTTCGAAGTTTTCTATCTTACTACTAAACGATGAAGTCGTCGTTAAAGCTATATACCGAGTTTGCACTAAAGGATTGTGGATCATCTGGGTATCATGGCCGTACGAAGCTTGTCAAACTGGGAGTCCAAATTTTACGGAGAAACGTTTCTTTGTGTTCAGTGTTGACCCTTGTGATATCTTTTTTAGATAACGAAACGGGTATTTAAGTAGCTTCATTGTGTTGTTTACTTAGTTACTAGTAATGATAGTTTTTTGCTTTTATAACTTCGTATTCTTGTGCTACAGTACTAACACTGCAGAACGCTTTTACCGACGTGTAAGTTGACCGACTTTATTTGTTCATCTGTAAAGGTGTTCTCCGGATAGTTATCAATATAAACAACGCAAATTGACTTCATCAAGGAGCGCTTAGGTCTTCCACTTCGTTATCAACTAAAGGTTATCAGTAACATATCCTTTTAACCATTGCTAACCGTACCATCATGCAGCATTTGTCTGTTCCTATCGATGGAGGGTTTAAAACTGTTACAAAGAAGCTTCACAGTTAGACGCCTTTAGTCCGCAAATTTCGCTGTCGTTCTTTCGGTATAATTTCCACATGTCGTGTTCTGAATTTAATTGTAAGTAAAGCAGCTAAAAAGGTGTTGTGTCATATTCACGCAGAGCAAAAATAATTCTCAATTCGTCTTGATAACTTTTAATTCAGTTTTCAATTTTTAATTGTTGTTAAAACCGTACACGCGATCACTAATGGTTTTTTTGACAAACCGAAAGATATCGGACAACTTTTGGCACATATAAAAAATTTACAACGGGAAGCACTAACCGTTAATTATAACTTCTATCCCGCAAAGAACAAACACAGATCAGTTGGTGATTAACATGTGTGTTATTAAAACATGCAGGTGGTTTGAAATATCTTGCTAGCGTCTTTCTCAGGTTGAGTCTGTGAACGGCAGAAATAAATCGGTACAGGCGCCCTGTACCAAAACGTTCTAATTAATCCCAGAAATTAGGATATCTGCGTCCGTGAGGATGGTTCGAATGGGTTCGGTAGCTTTGCAACTAGCATGAATCTAAATTCAGAGGTGAATTCAAAACCATCTCGTCGGTATAGTTTCAAAACTATCCTACTCTCAGTACTTACTCGTCTTTCAGTGTCACTTCCGAAAAATTCCAAGTTTGTGTCTTTCCAAAGAAACTTCTTTGCTTTTACAAGGCCTGCCATCACCACAAAAGTTTATCCTTGCTGTTAGATATTGTCTCTCGATGATTGTGTTCTTTATCTGTTTATATAAACAGTAATTCGCACGAGTAATTCCAGCGGTGAGAAAACGATCCAAATATAGCCGATATCCTCGATCGGATTGGTTCATTACAGTTAATAAATAAAACATTCATCTGGAGATGCCTATTCTAGACTCCAGAGCTCCTGTCTAGAAGGTCCTGGGAGGGGAGGGTAGAATGTCTCTAAACCTGGCCTATATAATACTTGCTCATGAGTTTTAGTCCGGACTTCTGTTTGGTATTCAACTAATATTTCAATTTGAACTGGAAAACGAATTTGCTGAATACTTCGATTTCCACTTTTCCCTTGTCAGGTCTGGTCCAACCGGCGCGTAGTTTTTGGCCCGGAAGAGCCATTTCTTAGCAACGCTCAGGAGCTATGGATTGCCAGCTAACTGTGTTGGTTGTTTTCGTGATTTTGTAGAAGATTACGTCAGATGCGCTTAACGTAACAGCACAAAAAGATGGAGCATAGGACTGCTGGTGAGCTGTCAATATCAATGAGACACACATATAAAGTAGCGGTTCTGGCGCAGTGATAAGCAAGAGGGCAACATCCGTCCGAAAAAAGCCCACCAGTTCATTCTCCTCAGACTAAAGCTTCGGAGAATGAACTGGTGGGCTTTTTTCGGACGGATGTTGCCCTCTTGCTTATCACTGCGCCAGAACGGCTACTTTATATGTGTATGAGTATGTCAGGAAAAAGTGTTGAGTGCGCAGCGCCAGAGCCGCGAGCGCAGCGCCAGAGCCATGTGCGCTGCGCAAGAGCCGGGAGTGCTGCGCCAGAGCCGTGAGAGATGCGTCAGAGCCGTGAGTGCGTATTAGTAAATTAGGCGAAAAAGCGGGTCCAGCGAAGCTGCAACGTTTGTAATAAATATGCGCGGATGTGCCCTTCACTAGTATTTACAAAAGTGCGCCAGAAAAATTTTCCTATTGGAGGAGTGCATGCACAGTGTATACTGCGCCGACATGGCTGCCGCGGTGAGCGTTGCGAACATCAATCTTTCACAGGACTGGAGGGTGAACGATTCGATCGAAAACGTCTTGGAGATTTTCGAAGAAAGCCTCGTCGAAAAAGACTGGCTCGAGATGGGGGTGACGTCGGGCGAGAACCGAGAATATTTGGAAAAGCTGAAGAGCGAAAACTGGAGGCGATTCGACGCGGCAAGAGCGAAATTCGAAGGAGAGCCGCGAAAATTTTTGAATCATCTCAGCGAAAACTTTGAAAGACATTGCCATCGACGGCCGGAAAGACCATTGAATATATGGCGAAAAATATCAAGAAAAGAATAGGATGCAAGAGAGAGGAGAGACCCCACATTTGTTGGAAGAGGAGGAAAGGGCCGCGCAGCGCCCCGCCACGCGAGATGGCGGCGGCCAAAGGAACGAAACGGTTCAAATAGCTGCTTGCGGGCTTACCGAGGCCATTCAAAGCCTCCCTCCAGAGCTTCGTGAGATGATTCTAAAGGAGTACATCGCGATAAAAATCAAGGAAAAAAAGGAAATGGGGTGGGACAAGGTACACGAGAATATTTTTAAACTGCCATTCTGCGAATTCAAGCAGCAGATTGTGCCGATGGTTATTTGTTTCGAATATCTGGACTGTTATTTCGAGGAGTATTGTTTGCCCTGTTTCGGAAAGGAGGGAACTGTTCATAAAGCAACGCTAAGCCCGCCGATAATACCTCTCGTAGAAGCCACCCCTGAGTACAAGAATTTTTTTAAAGTATGCTCCGGGGATGGTTACGATTGGCACGAGTGGTTCCTTTTTGGCAGGGAGCGTTAGCGAAAAAGGCGGAGACGTTATAACCACCGGTCGAATTACATTTAAAAATCCACGGTTTCATTTGCATATGATAAAAACATGCTTGTCAGTGTTCACTTGATTGCGTTTCTTGTGAATGAATATTTCACGCCTGAGTGGCAGAGACAAGTGCGTGATATTACACGCGAAGTTGTTGATTGCTTTCATGAAGCGCTTCCGGTTGTTTGAGGCTTTCAGACAACAGCTTCAGTTGAAGCCATCAGGAATTTTCAAAGCCATCAGGAATGTTGAAGCCAAGAGGAATTTTACAGGCAGATTCCTATTTTTTGTCCATAGTTTGTTAGAATACGGCATTTCTTCTCGGCCTGGTCAAAAAATAGCACTTTTCGCCTTTTTTCGAGGAAAAATTGAGCACGAAACGTGGTAGAACAAAGAGATTTCAGTAGAGCGATAAAAAGAAACAGCTGATCGGGGGGTTTTCCCAATTTCGCACTTGACTGCGTAAAGTAAGTAACATTCTCGAAAGTTCAAGGCTATTTTTGTGACATGACAAATACCACAATCACCTGTTTTTGATAAGACTAAGAGAGAGTTTTGTGTTTTTTCGCTCAAAATTTAGTTCAAATCTGCTGTTTAATCTGCAAGTTTTTTTCTATATTCTTCCCGAACCTGGTCCCGAACCTGGTTTCGTATTTTTTCGATATCTGGCTGGATTGGACTTCTCTGTATTCGCGAGAAGTTCGAGCGTAAAGTCTCTTTAAGCTGGCGATATTTCTGCATTTCACGTGTGATCAGTTGAAACTCCGTGTCAGAAACCCGATTATCATTAAGAGTCTGAGAGACGGCGAGGTTAATCGAGTCATGTTTCCCGATAGCCAGAGAATGTATTCTCGAGTGCTTATTGACTCTGCGTTCAAGCTTCTTGTTGACAACGAACAGGCCAGTGGAAACTGCGCCAGATAAAGCGGCTATCCCGGCAACAGGCGCGCCGACAACAATTCCAACACCAGTGAGTGATGTTGCGACAGCCCCAGAAGATAGAACTGCTGTGAAGGCGCCAATACCAACCAGGGAATAATGAAGCGCTTTCCGGGCTTTTTTGTATTTTTTCAACACAGGCCTGTAATGCTCGACCTCAGCAGAAATTTCTTTTTCAATTCTGCTGATCTCGGTTAGCCGGAAATTCTCGGCATTTGTCGTTTCGGGAAGGCTTGGATAGATGTCAGGCGGTGCACTTGGTGGCAACAGATTTGCCGAAGACATTGTGTATATATTGAAATTTAATTTAACTCTAATTCAAAAAGAAGCGGCAGGCCCTTGAAATCAAAGAATTCACCGTTTTCATCTTTAACGCTGAAGGCGATGCTATTTATGAACTTGTCTGTAGAAGCGCCACGGAAAGCATTTTGCGATGAGTCCATGATATAGCTGACTTTTTCATAAGGCTTTCCTATGACGTCAACCTTGGCAAGAAGGTCTGACCTCTTCCCATTCAAAAAGTTCTTTGTCGAGTCGATGAGATCGCAGTGGATAAAGTAGCAACTCGGGCTGTTAAGCTTTTTGATATATTCTTCTTTCCTCAAATTTCTCCCGATTCCAAGAAAATTGGCCAAACTGTAATCAACGGAAACTTGTTTCGCTTGATTACTGTTGCCAAAATTGTCAGCGACAGTTGTAATTTTAAGAACAGAATTGGGGTTATTCGTTTCTAAGACCAATTTTCCTTTTTTCTTATAATATTCAAAACTGGATTGCAGTTCTTTTACGATGCTCTCGACATTGTAATGCCCTTCAGGCAATGTTGCAACCACTTCGTTGTTTTCTTTAAAAAACATTCTGCCAACAGAACTCAGATTATGCCACGAGTTGAATAAAGAACAACTCAAAAGTCTGACATATTTTGCTTCTGAGAGCGCGTCTTCAAAATAGATAGTCTCTCCGTTCTGTTGCGTGACAACAGTGAGAACAACCATTTTTATATTCAACAAAAAAATTATGTTCAAATAATATGGCGAATGTGTGGAAAGATCCAAACATTGTGATAAAAGACGCAATAGCCAAGTCAAACGCATGGATAAAATTTGCAGCACATTTCCCCAAGGCCGATAGATCCCGTTTCATCGCTCAGGGGAATACCGACGGAAAAAACGTAACGGAAGAAATCTTTTTCAAAGAGGGTCCAGGCTCGCTTCAAAGCGTCTTCGGCTCAGACAAAAAATATTGGAGCGAGGAAATGAAAAAGGCGCTCGGTTTGGAAGAAAAGCGGTCGGGGGACATTGGAGGGTTTCCTTACCAGCTGGCGCCACTTGGTTCAAAAGTTTCCTAGCCCATCCCTGCCGTACCTTTCGACGGCAAAGCGCAAAGTTTGAAAAAAATATTCGACGCCCCAATCCAAATATACGTCAAGCCTGAACAATATTTCACGACAAAATTCCGAGAAATATTTGAAAAAACCAAACTCAGGCACACGTCGGCAGTCGAATCAAAACGCTGGCTGGGAGGGCCTGACATGAAATATTGGCCGCAGCAGCTCAACTTCGCGGTTTTTTGCGCGACACAGGGGTGCGGATACCGAAATCTTTGACAGCGGGATGGATCTCCCCCCGCAGATAAGAGCTTTCTACAAATTCCACGTGTATTTCACGGTCAGGCGCATTTTGTACCAGCTTGGAGGAATTCAGAGCATGAGCGCTTTGCCCGGAGACCCGCCTTTCAACCAATACAACAATCATTACGACGTCGCTTCGTACAAAAGGATATGCAGCGAGTTCGGTATTGCCCCCTCGAGCGATTTCCGTTTCACGCACGGGGAAAACCACGGTCTGGGAAGCGTTTACGTGTACGCGTCAGGCGCGACTAAAACTGACTACCAATACCCGGGATGGAACAAATTCAGTGATGAAGGCGGGGAAGGGATAAAAGGAAACCTGATCTATTACATCGAGCCGGGGGCCGCTTCTGATGCTCAAGCGGACTGGTTCGCGCCAAACACCGCGAATGGTTTGACGCAGGCGGGCTTGTCGAGAATAAATCAGTCAATCGAGGCTTTCGTTTACTGCATCCTAGGCGCGCAAGTCAACGTCCGCAGCAGCATTCTCGGCTATGGCGGTCGGGCGAGAGAAGCCCAGAGCGAGTTCCTGGTGCTGATGGAAGACGCGATCAGACAGCCCGACTTGGCCGCGAGCGTGCAAAGGTACCAGCTCGCGGTGGACCAAGCGAAGGTCAGGCTCAATCTTGCTGTTGCCCCCATGGCCTGGCTCATGCTCGCGCAAATGATAATCAACACCACAAGCACGATCGGTTACAACAACAAGCTGAAACAGGCGGTCAACGGGATGAAACTGGGGGTGAACAACGAGGTAAACCCGGAGACAAAAAAAGCTGGCTCAAAATCATGGCAGGCGGCCCTTCAAAAATTAACCCGCCCAACAGCCATCCGTCTAACCCGATACACAAGGCCGCAACAGCCGAATCGGGGCGTGGGATTCCACCCCACAGGAAACCATCTTCGTCCGAAACTCAACAAGCGCAGCCACCGGTGGAAAAAAATAGAGCCCGAGGCTCCGGATAAAACACCGCAACACGAAATTAACAAAACGGCTGTCATTGTCGGTGCAGTTGGATTATCGACGTTGCTGTTCATGGCTTGGTGGCGGTAAGTTGACGCTGCTTCTTAAAATATTCTTCGAACAAAAAGGCCACCGCGGCGAGAATGAGCAGCCAGGTGTGCTCGGCCAGAAACCCGACGACTTGGCCGGCAGCTTTGAACAGGAAGCTCACAATCGAGCCAATCAGCCCGGGCAGCAGAGAACCGAGTTTCGCGGCAATATCTTTGAGGGCATTTCCCAAAGCTTTGCCGGTGGTTTTCAAACCTCTGGTGAGGACCCCGATGACTGCTCCGATTGTGGTCCCAGCGGCGAGAAGAATAGCGGTCAAGGTCACGCCGTATTTTTTGAAGATCTCTTTGACCCTTTCCAAGAGAGGCCGCCCCCTTTCCCTTTCCGCGATCTGAGTTTGCAAACGTGCGATCTCCTCGTTTCTTTCTGCAACTCTGCCTTCTGCGGCTTCTTTTTCAGAGGGCGAGGCATTCTCATCTTGGATAATCGCCTGGTCTTCCTCGTTTTGGCGCTGCAGCTCGCTTTCCTGCTCTTTCAGGTCTTCCAACGTTTTTGTTTGGTTGTACCTTTCTCCCAAGGCGTTTGTTTCACTTTCTTTTTCTGCGAGGCTGGCCCTGAGTCTGTCAACCTTGGCTTGTTCCTTTTCTCTGTTTTTTGCCTGTTTTGAAAGCGAGTCAAAAGCTTTTTTCTTGTTTTCAAGATCGGTTTGATAGTTCTTTTTCAGTTCTTTGAGCCTACGCAGTTCTGCTTCACTTTCAAGGTTCGAACCTTGTTCATCCTGAATGGCATCAATCTTAGCGCCAGTTTGCTCGATTTTACTTCTCAAAGCTTCCAATACTCTCTTTTCTTTTTCTCTTTGCGCGGATAATTTTTCCGCCTGTTGAAGCTGTTTTTCAGCTTCTTTCAGTCTTTGGCGTTGTTCTCTGATTGTATCTCGGTCTTCTTTTATTATTTCACTAGACTCCGGCCCAAGTTCATTTTTTAATCTATCCATAAAACTTTTCATTAAGCCTGACTTGTCTTCTTTCAGAATCTTGTACTCGGTATTTTTGGGCCCCTGCGTCACGGCAACAATTTTTCCCTTAAGTTTCCCAGTGCCTCTTCTGATTCTGATTTTTCAAAGTTAGCTTTATCGAATTTGTCTTTTATCATATCAACGGTTTTTTTGATTTTTTGCCGAAAATAGCTTTCTTTCTGAAGATCGCTGATTGAAGGTGTTCTTCCAAGCAAAGGGGTTTCTTCCTGATAAGAAGTGTCAGGAAGGCCGGACTGCTCGTGCTGCATTGTATGCATTTCCGTTTGTTCGCCCCCGTGGTAGGGGTCGCCAGGTTGGTAGGGAGTGGACGCCGCGCCTGGCTGAAAAGGTTGGGTTCTGTCAACCTCTTGTTCTTCATCACCATCATCATCGTGGTCAAGCCGATTGTCAAGATCCGGGTCTTCGTAACCAAATTCGCCACCGCCTTCCGCCATAGCAATATATTTCAAGCCTATTATTTTTCAAATTAGAAATAATCGCCGGAGGGACCTTACGCATATACGACGGCGACGGCGAGGACGACGCCTAGTAAAAAATGTGCCTCTATTTTACTTTGGAATTTCGCATTTATTTGAAACTATCCAGTGTGTTTGTCGGTATTAAAACTTGCCCCTGCTGAATATGCTACGAATGCGTCCAGCTCCAAATAGTTGTGGTTCACGTTCTCCAGACAACACACACAACAAGACCTACCACCGGCTTGGCGAAAACGATCCAAGAATGGATGTGATAGTCTGCGAGCAGCACGACGTGGAAAGGTGGTTGAAGCTCGTGAGATGGCTTAACGAGGGCACCAACACGCTCATAATCCTCGACGACTGCGCGGCCTCCAAAGATGTGAAAGGGCGCACAGGCGAGCTGGTGAATCTCGCCTTTTCTGCACGACATATGGGCATCAGCGTGTGGGCGCTGACCCAGAAGTTGACCGGAATAACATCTTCCTTCCGTGAGAACGTGGCGGCGATCGTCCTCTTTTACACCCCCTCGGCCAGGACAACGAAAGCCATCTTTGACGATTACGCCGGCGAGCTCTCCTCGGATGAGTACAAAGGTCTGGTTTCAAAGCTGAAAGAGCGAAAGTTCTCTTATCTTGTGTTCTCTCTACGCCACCCACACGGGAAAAAGTTATTTGAATAAAAAAATGCAAGCTGTATATATCCTTGCACAATGGCTGCAGAAGAGGCCGCTTTAGAAGACGTTATGAAACTCCTTCAAACCGAGCCCGAGCCGTCGAGTGGTTCCGCAGGTGGCCTTGTTCCAACCGCCCCCGACATTCCTGCTCTTCGCGAGCAGCTAGCCGTGCTGGTGTCCACAGGCAAAACCAAAGAGGCTATCGGAGTGCAGCTAATCCACGAGCAGGTGAAGCGCCTGAGCGACAAAGAGGTCGAGAAATTCGCCAAACGCTATGAGACGTACGTGGGCTCGAAGACAACGGAAAGCCTGATCGACAGCTTCATTTTTGTTGTATCAAAGGCGGTCTGAATGGTCGTCAACATCAAAGACATCGACGCTTATCAGAAAGAGCTCAGAAACGACTACATCTTG
The DNA here is from genome assembly GCF_964199315.1 of Orbicella franksi. NCBI lineage: Eukaryota > Metazoa > Cnidaria > Anthozoa > Scleractinia > Merulinidae > Orbicella > Orbicella franksi. The sequence goes on from NC_138150.1 coordinate 10,884,039, forward strand.
AACAAAGAGCTCTCCAATCTGGCCGGCAACCTTTCTTTGAAGTGCGGCCGGTTTCTTGCCGCGGCCAACACGGCGCTGATCAACACAAAACATATTGATTTTAGTCCACAGTTGCCCGTGCAGAGCCACCCTTCTCGTGATGAAAACGGCTACCCGCTTGAGGGCGTTGATGGAGTACCTGGCTCAGCAACTGCAGAATAAATGGTGACCATTCATCAACAAATGCTTAGGTCTTGCTGACAATTTGTTAACAATTAAACTTTTTTTATTTGCTTATAATACGGTTCGCTTCAATGTCAACCGAACAATCCGAGAGCGCGCCTGCCGCCGATGTCACACAGCAAGCGACGACTCCGACTGCAACCACGCAGCGCGTAAAAAACCCCAAGCGTGTGGCTACTGGAAAAATGGTTGCCGAAAGAACGCGGCTGGCCCGAGAAGAACAGAAGAAAGCGGCCGAGGCTTATCACGCGAAAAAGGAAGCAAAAGCCGCCCCAGAGGCCCCTGAGCCAACTCCGACTACAGAAGGAGAAAGCCCAAAGAGCGGCGGCCTTTTTGGACTCAGCTTCAACCAATGGATTGGTATTTGCGGCATTGGCGTTTCACTGCTTGGGATTTTTTGCAAACGTAAAGAGATCAAGTCCGCGTTCGACAAATTCAAAACGCCGGAGCCCGCACCTGAGCCCGCGAGTGTCGAGCCAGAACCTGCTCGCGATACACGGCCAAAAGGATTTTAAAAAATGTTTGATTAAAAAACATGCTTTGAACGTTTGCGTGTGATGTACATCACGATGCCGAGCCTTGCGCAGGTTCTCATCCATACAGCAGCAATCGGAGGGATTACGCTTTTTTGGGCCGATTTCACCGTCAAGACTTGGAGGATGGTGAGACGTCTTACCGACGAAATGCTTGTTGAAGAGGGAGAAAGGCGGAGAAAAAGGAAACAAGAGGTCAGGCGAGAAATTGAAATAGAAGACAAAATCAAAGAATTCGCGGAAGTTGAAAAGACAGGTCCTCCCAATTAATTTTGTTTTAAACTTTCGATCTTTCCTTATATCAAGCGCGCCATGTCCGACAACAAGCTTGTCAAGATCGTCATTGACGCGGCAACTCTCGTTTCTTGCCCCCAATAACCCCATTTTTCTCTTACGCCTTCTTCATCCGGTTCTTCTTCAAAGTTCCAGACGGGCAAAGAATCCATGAATTCGTCTTTTATCAGAGCTTTGTTGCAAACGTGGCAATCGACCGCTTTCTTGAAGTCTTCCCAGTCCTTCCACGTCATTTCAATCGGCTTTGGTGTGGCCAAACTCTCTCTTATTTTCACCTCCTCCTGCATAATGGCACTTAAAAACTCCCCAACAGCGTTTTCACCCCTGTAAGTGTTGGAACCAACCACTTCACCATCGCTTCTCACAACAAGGTAAGAATAACCGCATGCCTCGTGCCTTTCGGTCTTCTCTGTGTAGCTTGTTTTGCGTTCTCTCACGCTTACAGCCATGAATCTTTCTGACAAGAGCCTCAATGTCCGCGTAAATAGCGAAAGGCGCCTTCATCTGTTTTTTGAAGTTTCGGAAAGAAAGGATGTTTTCCCCCTTTTTCGGCATCTCGATCCTTGTCGGCCTGCCGTTCACACCGTTGCAATATTTTTTGTGATTCACCAGCAAGTCTGCTCTTGAGAACCCGGTTAAGCACAGCATGCAATAGTGCTTTGCGCCTTCGTACTTGGTCTGATCGAAAAGCAAAGCGCTTTTGGCAGTCTTTTGCGTTTTTGAATTTTTCCCAGTCCTTACACGCCATATCAATCGGCTTTGGTGTGGCCAAACTCTCTCTTATTTTCTCCTCTTTCTGCAGAACGGCACTTAAAAACTCCCCCACCGCGTTTTCGCCCCTGTACGTGTTCGAACCTACCACTTTACCATCGCTTCTCACAACAAGATAAGAGTAACCGCATGCCTCGTGCTTTTCGGTCTTCTCTGTGTAGCTTGTTTGCATTCTCTCATGCTCACAGCCCAGAATCTTTCTGATAATTGCCTCAAAGTCAGCGTAAATAATGAAGGGCATCTTCATCTGTTTTTTGAAGTTTTCGAAGGAAAGGATGTTTTCCCCCTCTTTCGGCATCTCAATCCTTGTCGACCTGCCATTCACACCGTTGCAATATTTTTTGTGATCCACGAGCAAGTCTTCTCTTGTGAAACCGCGCCGGTCAAGCACAGCATGCAAAAGTGCTTTTTGTTGCTGTGCTTGGTCTGATCGAAAAGCAAAGCGCTTTCTGTTTTTACGTAACAGTAGTGCTGAATTTCCCCTGACTCGATCAACATCAAGTTTATCCGCGGCACGTTCGCTTGTTTTTTGCTTATGTGGTGTACGATCACACAATCGTTTTCCCAGCCAAATACGTTTATTGCGAGTTTCGGGTTTTGGGCCTCGAGCTTTTCTATCTGTTTTACCGGTGTGGGGAAATCGATGCCAACGTAGTTGATACCATCGTTAACAGGATATTTGCTTGGTCTTTGCGGATCTTTCCCGTTTTTCGGAGGGAATAAAGCGGCTCTGAGCGCCCACTTCAAACATTCGTTATCCTTGTTTTTCACGTTTACTATTGCCTTCTTGTTCGCCAGTTTGGCCGGAAGAGGCAGATAGGTCCCTCCGCGAAGTGGCTGATAGCGCGCAACATTCACGTACGCGACCTGTATCCTTTCAACCACCCATCCTGATCCCATCTCGGACCAGTGCTCTATTTCTCCTTTTGCCTTTTCAATGAATTCGTCAAATTTTTGTCTTATCAGGTCCTCTTCATTCTTTTTGAAAACGTGCGGTTGGTCTTCTTTGAAATAATGCTCCATGAATTGCGTTTCGTCGTTTCTTTCTATTGAGAACTTCACTTGTAACCCGAAACTTACTTTAACGCTATTTAACCTTAGGGTTTCTTGTTCGACCAAATCGGTGATCTTTTCTTTGTTTTCTCTTGCAAACCTCAAAATATCTTTATTGTTTGGGTTCCTTTCGGATATTGCCATTCTCCACACACGGAGCCATTCTTGGAAATTGTTTTGAGATATTTGAAACCCGTCATATAATGCGTGAACCTCGTATTTCAACGGCTCTGGAAGGTTTATTCTTTCCTCCCTCGGTATTGGGCCGTAGAACATTTGCAGAACATCGGACGAATACCTTGCGGCAGCCATGTCGGCGCAGTATACACTGTGCATGCACTCCTCCAATAGGAAAATTTTTCTGGCGCACTTTTGTAAATACTAGTGAAGGGCACATCCGCGCATATTTATTACAAACGTTGCAGCTTCGCTGGACCCGCTTTTTCGCCTAATTTAATAATACGCACTCACGGCTCTGACGCATCTCTCACGGCTCTGGCGCAGCACTCCCGGCTCTTGCGCAGCGCACATGGCTCTGGCGCTGCGCTCGCGGCTCTGGCGCTGCGCACTCAACACTTTTTCCTGACATACTCACACACATATAAAGTAGCCGTTCTGGCGCAGTGATAAGCAAGAGGGCAACATCCGTCCGAAAAAAGCCCACCAGTTCATTCTCCGAAGCTTTAGTCTGAAGAGAATGAACTGGTGGGCTTTTTTCGGACGGATGTTGCCCTCTTGCTTATCACTGCGCCAGAACCGCTACTTTCTATGTGTGTATGAGCTTTAACTCAAATGCAAACTTTCCACTCAGTTTGTCTATATGTAGCTCTCCTATGCAAGAGAGATTTCTCACAGGTACATGCTGGTGTTATATTAACATTGCCTTAATTACATATTCAGGCAAATCAGCCTGAGTAATCTGCAACATGAAGCAGGTTTTGAAATTGGTGAGTGATTTTGATAACCAATCCTTTCCATACCAGAAAAATGGGAGCGTTAGCATTTTCAGTTTTTGCAATTAATGCTCTAAGCCAGTCCTGCATTGCAGTCGAATTTGGTCCGTTTGGTCGAGCTGGCTAGCCCCCAGCCGAAAGTCGGAAACATTTTCTCGTTCTCGTGTAGCTTGTTTGCGTTCTCTCTTGTTTGCGTTCTCTCTCGTTCTCCGGCACGGAGAATGAATGCTGGGGGTGAACTCGATTGGGCGCGAAACCTCCACAATTCGCTCTCTCGACGTCTAAGGGCAAACCGGCCACTGTGTCTTCCACGAATAAGAAAAAAAAAAAAAAAATAGATTTGGAGATTAGAATCATCTTCTCTGTACCTCGAAGTAGAGGGGAATATTAATTTGTATACTCAGATGAGGTTCTGCCTATAATAAGCATTTTGAACATTTAATAGCCGTTTCTGTGAAAAATCTACATGTGGTAGTCGATGGGTAGTAGTAAGCTGAAAAGTTGAGGCAACGGATTCAACCGAAAAACAAATAAAAAGTACACGTCGTTTGGTGCAGTATCAAGCTTGGTGGTTTCAAGTTTGTGAATATGCAGTTTCGATCATTATTTTCGGCGGTTTTTCGGTTGGAGTGACTTTAAAAGCAGTTTTTCGATTTTCAAAGAAATTTCTAGGTCGGTCGGTTTCTAGGCCCAATCCCCATCCAGAAAATACTAACCCTCCGACAGAGGGCGTAATTATCTTGGAAGAAGCACTTGAAGAATAACGCAGGCAGTTCGCGAATGCTTTGTACATAAGCTGGGACGGTGTTTAAGTTTCCGCAGGTTTGTTCAACGAGATGGCGACGTAGGTCTCGTCGTTTGTGCGCTGCCCTAAACGTACGGCCTGCTTCACAGTGGCAGTCATGAAACGCAGAAGGTCATTGCGTGTATGCCCCCAAATAACGCACCTAAATTGAAGACTAGATCGTATCAATTGTACGCAAGTGTGTACTTTACAACCTGACGACCCTCCTTAAAAATGCCTAATAGCATTCTATAAATAACTATACTAGCACGGTCCATAGAGAAATCACACGTTGCTAAACAACTATCCAAAAACCGCGGGATTGTCGGAGTCGCACTGGTGTATAAGGGGTTACTCGGCAGTACGCCGGCACAAAGGCGCAGATGCAGTATAAACTACACACACAAGGTCAACAATACAGCTTTATTTTAGACCTTAGTTTAACTTCAGCGTGACAGACTTCGTTACCGTAACTAAGTACTTCACTGCAATAAACTGTTGAAGATTTAGGTATCATAACGTTAAAAAATACATTAGCAACGGTCTTTTACCATACAGAACAGGCTTCAACTAAGTTTTACTCGCACAAAAACGAGATTCTACTACGAACAAGTTGGCTAAGGAGTAGTTCAATGTATCAGCGCACAAAAGGTTTTTTTGTTATCTGATATAAGGAAATACTTGACGTTTAGAAAACATACAAAAGCCCTTACGAGTGAAAACCTACTGGTATCTCAATCACGTTTATAACAAGTACACCTTACTATAAACCCACGATTAAAAATCTGTAAAGCACTCTGAACTAGAAAATTAAGACTGAACAGGTTCAGTGTTTGTCAGGCCGTCATTCAGCTCTTGAAAATGTGCTGAAAATAAAAATTGACGTGAAATGGTTATTTTTAATTTGTGGAAACGATAACACCACATTGATTCATAAGACACAAACCGATAATACAGAACTGAACTTACACTTAAGAGTATTGAGGAAGAAAGATTTAAGTGACAACTATCTTGCCTGCGAATTCCTTTATTCGAGAATGGGTGTCGTGACAGTCAGAGTAACTAAAGGCTGAAGAATGCGGTTATGGACAACTGACAGAAGAAAACGAAAACTGATCATTTTTGAAGATGAGAACCAAAGACTAAATAAAAGAAGATGTCCAGACAACTGTACATCTTGGAACGGTAATCTAAGGACTGCCGTTAAACCACAACCAGTGTAGTCATGTCTGACCAAACACAACTGCAAAATAATCAACCAGTCAGAACTACAAGCGGAAATATGTTGAGCGCGGTAAGACACGCCAAGGCCTGTTTAGGTATAGAGCCGCTGCTGCCTGGAAAGCCAATACATTACCCAATCGGTTGAGTAGTACTGGAAGAGTCTTGAACTTTTTATTTAGCTCAGTAAGCAGAAAAAAAAAACTACCAAACAATTACAACGACTGAGAACCACACTAGTAGTAATTATAAAAATCTGTTTGCTTCAACGTTGGGTGGAGAACGGATCGATGTATTGTTCCTACCTTGCTGACAGTTCAAAACACAGCATCAAACTCCGCTGAGGACTGGCCTTCCTTCACACATGTCACTGGGACCAATGAATGCTTAGTGGTCCTCAAGTAGTTCTAAGCAAAGCAAAAGGATAATAATATGACGGTTGTTGATGAGGGTTCAAACTAAAACACATAGACATAACTTTGTTAAACGAAGGCACGTTTCCGCTAAATTGCAAACATCCTAGCTACTAGAGGTTTTCAAAGAGAATATAAACCTAGGCAAGGCCCTGTGCTAGTAACTGTGGAGCGGCCGGTGAACGAATCATTGAATTCTTGCAACACCACACAATTTTCGACAAGTGGGCGTCACTCTACCAGGGCAAATAGTGAAAAACTCAGAGATCCTCAGATGTATACAGTATCTTTGAATAAACATAAAAAATCGTTGAAGCTATGTCACTATTAAATGAAGATGCAATAATCACTAAAATACAAAAGTAGCTTTGTTTTTAATTTTAGTGCGAGATTTTTATTCAATAAAACCTGAGGAAGTTGGAAAGTCTGGGAAATATCTCAGTTTGTCAGCGTGAAGTCTTTTTTATGTTGCAGTTTTTTTTTTTACCTTCGGTCTATATTTGTGAACGAGCTGTTCGTGGTATTTCGTGCGTCTAAACTTCGAAAGGCGACTATTGAAAGTTTTGAAGCCGTCACGGCATGCAACATATATACGCTGTGATGTGAAGTATATATGAAATAATTCATATTTGAACCGCGGTTGTAGATGAAAGTGAAGAATGATCATCGCAGTAAATTTTCCAATTTAAGCAATTGGAAAGAAGCCTGAAAAAAATCAGGGCTTCAACGGGATTCGAACCCGTGACCTCCGCGATACCGGTGCGATGCTCTACCAACTGAGCTATGAAGCCACACATTGGGAGCGAGGTCAATTAATTGAGTTCATATCTTCCCGTGAGGAGTGAAATGATGTGAAGTATATATGAGATAATTCATATTTGAACCGCGGTTGTAGATGAAAGTGAAGAATGATCATCGCAGTAAATTTTCCAATTTAAGCAAATAAATTTAAGCAAATAAATAAATTTTCCAATTTATTTACTGCGATGATCATTCTTCACTTTCATCTACAACCGCAGTTCAAATATGAATTATTTCATATATACTTCACATCATTTCACTCCTCACGGGAAGATATGAACTCAATTAATTGACCTCGCTCCCAATGTGTGGCTTCATAGCTCAGTTGGTAGAGCATCGCACCGGTATCGCGGAGGTCACGGGTTCGAATCCCGTTGAAGCCCTGATTTTTTTCAGGCTTCTTCTTTCCAATTGCTTAAATTGGAAAATTTACTGCGATGATCATTCTTCACTTTCATATACACGCTGTCTCTTCTCAGCCTGAAATAAAGCTTACATTGAGTCAAACAGCAATCTTCACCGACCAAAAAAGAAACTAAAACAATGTGGGAATCCAAGGATGGACTACTAGTCGAGTTGCATGGACTGTAAGTATGTTTATCAGTATTTACATTGCTTTCTCGGATTAGAAATATTTTGCAGTAATTTCTGTCGTTTCCCAACAGCGGAATAATTCAAGCTAATGATAAGCTCACATTTTTCCTTCCGGGATAAATATCGTTAGCGGACTCTCATTGCTCGCAAAGTGATAAGGCTTTGAGATATCTTAGTTCTATCATCGACCGTTTTGATCACCAGTTCGACTAGAATGTAGCTTCCAAGAGTTGCCGTTAGCTATCACCACATGAACCTTATGCCATGCGCTGCCCTTGATACTGTGGACGTAACGCAGACACCCGAAAATCAAGATACCTGTACAGCTATTATAATGGCTGCCTCGTAACCTCGACTCCGATAGATTGTTTTCGATGTATTAAAATTGAGAGCTAGGCAGCGAGGAACATGTATAGGACTCGAGCAAAGAACATTGAATGTGCGTGATTTTTTTCACTTATTTTTGCCTCCAGGCTTCCCTAACAAGCTGAATTTTAACTAATGGACAGTAGCTATTACAATGCCATGAAAACAGCTGTCAGTGCCAGTTTTGTTTGTGTTGTTGTGAGAAAGACATAGAGCCGAGAGCTTTATACTACCCATTCATTTCATGGTTTCAACCATTGCTGAAATGCAACACCTTGCAGAAACGTCTCTAGAGTGTCGAACAAGACTCATAAAATATACGTCGTAGGTCTACGTTATCAGTCCAGAGAGATTGATAATTACTCCACATCGCAGTTCCGCAATTTGTGCCCGAGATAATAATAAAAGAGATAGATAACAACAACAACAACAAATAAAAGTTGAACTATCTCTTCGTTTTTGATCTGGTGCAGCCTGTGCATTTTACCAGTATATCGTAAAAGAGGATCGCGAGGGTCTTGCCCACGAATACACAGTGAGGCCTGCCATGGCTTGAACGGGATTATTCGATCAAGAGTACAATGCATCAACTATACAAAGGTCACTGTGCCTCCCGCAAAAATACAAATACTACATAAACAAACAAAAAAATAAATAAACAAACACGGTTCGGAACAAGATTCATGTTCTTTTCTGCGGGCAAAGGCATTCGTGATAGAACACAAGTAGATTTTTACTAAAAGTCGATAGAAACGCAGACCTAGCACGAGCTGTTGACGTAATGATGGCGCGAACAAAGAGAATTTACGCTTTGACAATCAAAGTTAACAAGTTGTTTTCCTTTTTCCGGTCGCGGTGTTCTCTAAAAGAAATAGAAAAAATGTTCTCTGTGTTTCTATCGAGTTTTAGTATAAATCTACTAGCGATGCCGTTCTCTGATTGGCTACGCTACTCACTATCTATTCTGTAATAGATAGTGAGTAGCGTAGCAGTGTGCGCTTGGAAATGATGGCCGCTTCTTGGCGATTTCGAAGTGTCTGTGAAGAGGATTTAGATAAAGTTTTGAACGACTAGTAGATTTATACTAATAAACAATTAGATTACGAGCTCGAGATTTCTATTTAAACAATAGAGTGTTTCTGTCGAGGAAATATCGGCTGATAGTTGTCCCGCGGAAATTTGATGTGCTTAAAGCAAATATGTTAGTTTTAAGAACATCAAATTTCCAAGGGGCAACTATCAGACCGATAGTTCCGAGACAAACACTCTATTGTCTATATTGTTCACCACTAAATTTTCTTCCGCGCGCCAGTTCAAAAATCATATTGGATTTTTCAACTTTTTTAGATGAAAGCCGTGAAAGCCAAATGTAAAATTAAAAAAAAACAAAACAAAACAAAACAAACAAACAAAACCCTTTGAATATAATTTCAATTGTATACTTTCTATAAGCCCGCTTGTTTACAGAAACATTTTCACGGACGAGTACTATCCATCCGGGTATTTTCCGCGGGCGGGCACTATGGGCTGATAGTGTCTCTCCGCGGATGGACACTATCGCGTCCCGTGATCAGTTCCAACCAATAAGAATCGGAGAAAATCTAGTGGTGAACTATAACGCGTGATAGTTATCACGCGATAGAAATCTCGAGCTCATAATCTAATTGTTTAAGGTCATTCCGCTGAAATAGAACCTGCACTGAGATTTTTGTGAAACTTTGCCTATCGACTGTTTACAATAATGGGAACTTAAATTTTGAAATAAAAATGAGGGGTCCCCATGTTCGTTGAGGAGCAAAAGCACCTTGTTTATACCCATATAAATCCTTATAATAGCACCATGATTGTAGTTACGATTGCTTGCTAAATTCACGTTTCCGACGATTGCTTTTTGTTCTACACTGAGAATTGGTTCATATTTATTTTACACAGAGAAATTTATTACTCAATTCAAAACAACAGAAAAAAATGATAGGTCACCATACTCGTTTGCGAGAAAATGACGATTTACCTCTATGGTGAGGTCCAGCTGTAAAGAAAAAGCCGCCATTTTTTAATGCGCGCGCGCTAATCACGCGTGGAATTATGCGCAGTAGGGATGCGCAATGCAATACTGGGGAATGACCTTAATAGAAACACGATTTTTAACCAATCAGCGCGCGTATTTTCTTAGGACAGTTTTCTAATGTATACTGCTATTCGAATGTATACCACTGATGTCCATCCCCGACTGCAATTTTAGCATTTTTAAGCGATGACGTATTGTGTGACGTCATCGCTTTATGCTGACATGCGTGCATTCCTTTGGATAGTGATTTCGTATAGTTTGTCGCGCTTATGTCGCGCACGATTTATCCCCCTGTGGAAGCGAAATGCACTCTGGGAGTTCCTTTGCTGCTTTCCTTTGCTCTTTGTAGGTTCAGCGGAGTGCTTTTAATTGTAGCCTTTAAAAGAAGATTTAGGGGTGGGTTTTGGTTTAAACAGTATCGGATAAATTTGTGTTCACGGGCAAACTCATAACAAGAACATATCCTTCATACATACAAGTTTAGATAGACAAGTAAGTCGCACAGGCGATAGGTGAAGGCTTTGCGGCTTTCCTTTGCTGTTTGTAGGATCAGCAGACTGCTTTTAATCGATATGACAAGTACATAGTTAAAACAACAAATTAATTTCCGGTGAGGCAATTAGTGTTGCCAAATATCTTTAAAGATAATAAGGTGTCGATTTCAGAGAGAGAAAACATTCCTTTGCGGGTTTCCTTTGCGGCTTTCCTTTGCTGTTTGTAGGATCAGCGGAGTGCTTTTAATTTCAGCTTTTAAACGAAGATTTGGGTATTGATTTTGGTTTATACAGTGTCGGATAAATTTGCGCTCACTGGCAAACTCGTAATAAGAACATATCGTCCATACATACAAATTTAGATAGACAAGCAAGTCGCACACGCGATAGCTGAAGGGTCTACATAAAATTTACGGATTGGTAGCGCAGTTGTACTTTTGCCAGTCTTGAAGTGAATTGAATGAGCATTGTATGAGTACTGAAATATACAGTTTACAGTAGTGATAATGAAGTCAGGGTACGATTCATTTGCAGTTTTCAGTTTTTTATGAAGTTTGGAAATGTGCTGTTTTATATTTTCTCTCAACGAAAGAGTGGTTGTGATTAAACAATCGATAATCGTTTTGTCGGGGTAAAGACAATACGAATGTTCATTGATGACAAGTATACGGTCAACAACAAATTAATTTTCTGCGAGGTAATTAGCGTTGCCAAATATCTTTAAAGATAATAAGGTGTCGATTTCAGAGAGAGAAACTTGTACTTTGCGGCTTTCCTTTGCTGTTTATAGGATCAGCGGAGTGCTTTTAATTTCAGCTTTTAAACGAAGATTGGGGGTGGATTTTGCTTTATAGTGTCGGATAAATTTGCGCTCACGGGCAAACTCATAACAACATATCTTCGATACATACAATTTTAGATAGACCAAGCGGGTCGCACACGCGATATGACAAGTCAAGAGAAAATGATTCTCTCTTGGACAAGTATATGGTTAAAACAACAAATTAATTTCCGGTGAGGTAATTAGCTTTGCCAAATATCTTTTAAGATAATAAGGTGTTGATTTCAGAGGGAGGAACTTTTCAGCGGAGTGCTTTTTATTTGGGTTGGTACGTTTCGCTGACCCCTAGCACATGGACTAACAAGATGGACCTGGTATATGAACTACTTGAATGAACCACCAATGGACTACCCTAAATGTAAACCCCTAAAATTTCTAACCCAAACGTTTGAGAATCAGTTTGTCTGCTTATGTTCCAATCTTCTAGGAACAATTTTTAAACGTCATCGCTTCTGCATGCATTGCGTGCCGTTTATTAGATTCATAGATATCTAGACCTACTTACATGAGCGTATTCCATAGATTTGCGCCTTTCATCAATACTAGCACCGCTTCCTACCCAAATAAAGCACTGTTTGCCAGTGTCAACCACAAATACTGCAGAGAAATGAGACAAAACAAACAACAACGGGTCCGACACAATATAATTAAAATGAATAAGGAATTTCTAACGGACTAAAAGTATTAAAATATCCAAGGTATGCAGACGTTGTGATAAAAATCGCACAGGTTTGGCTTCTCAAGGTTGTTGACAAATAGTTGCACATCCCAGTGTCTTGGGTACCGAAGTGATTCAATTTAATGGCCTCCTTCCAGTAAGCGTCCTTTTTCTAATAAATGCCCTCCACTGAATATTGAACATTACAACTACAACTTATAACAGCCCCTGTTGTCACAGTTCCTGTGTTGATGTACTTGTTGCGCAACATTCAGTACATGTTCTGAAAGAGCTGAGCGCCCATCTGCAATAAGCACCCTCCCTTGAGCTACCCAAAGTAAATTATCACTCCCGGGAGCTAAATCGAATCACAAAGGTAACTACATTTGTATGGTTACACAAGCTAAAACTGGCACAAACTTTTTGGAATTTGTATTGTCACTGCTTAAGAAACGACAACCGCAAGTTGACAAAAATCTTGAAATATTCAACCGATCACAATTTTTCTCACCATCGTTGCTGTTCAGCACACCCTTGGAGAACCCGTTCACGTCAGTCATTTCCAGCTGTCCACTAGCATCACTTAGTTTCTTGATGGTAGGCTCAAAATCATCATCAGTTGGGTCCTATCAAGGAAAACACACAACACCAAAAATATTGAACAACGTGCATTAGCATAAAGTTGTAGGTGATCAAGACGGAATGTTAACATCGTATCAATACAACGGGGCAAGCACCGTTGATTACGGAATAGTCAGCGAAGATCTTCAAAAAAACAGTGTTAGAATTTCAAGTACAAGCTTTGACACAATATTCTGATCACTGCCCTATCACTCTCATATTGACTTGCCGTTATCGTGGCATCATGTACAGCAAAACAAACCAAAACAACCTCCAAGAACAGAGGAATCCTCGCGAAACTGCTTCACCACATTTCTTTGGAAGCCAGAATCCAAAGATAAATTCATAAGTACATTGTCGAATTTTGATATTCAAAACAGGCTTAAATCTTTTAGTGCAGAACACAATAGCTCAATAGATGAGGAGATTTCACAGTTCAAACAAATACTACAATCAGTTGCAGAACTTAGCCTAGTACCATCACGTAGTAAAACGCGTAAAAAGACCAAAAAACATACAAATTATGGCACTATAATACTTGCAGACAGTTAAAGAAAAAGCTGTAGAAACTTGCGAACAAAATTAATCCCAAAACTCCTCGATCATTGCCACAATATTTTGATCTTAAAAAGAAATACAAAACGCTGATAAAAAATATATAAAAGATATAAAAATCAACTTTTAAATGAAATAAACACCTTGAATTCCAACCAAAGCGGAGATTTCTGGAAACTAATAAACAAAATTCGAAAAAGTGAAACGATTGACGACAGTTCTGATCATAGGCGGCCCAGACGTTGAATATGATTAATAGGTGACATTATGCTGTTGACGATTGCGTTACAATTTTAGCCGTTTATAAGACAATGTATAAGAATGCTTCGAAAATTACTCTAAATGCTACGTGTAGAAAATAATTTGAATAAAATGGCTTACCTTATGTTTGCATTGCGTTATTTTGATGTCTCTGGGTTCCTGGAGGTGTAGAGCCATTTAGGCGAGTTTCACTTTCTGGCGGTTTGCTTCCCCTAAAGAGAAACGAAAGGCGGGCGACCCACTGGCCCGACGGCCCGCACTCAAAGCTCCGTAAATTCCACAAAAATGGTCTAATCTCGTCAAAATTGCCTCATGGCAGCCGTCGATAACTCTTCTTCCCATTCGCTTTCTCCCAAGGTTCCAAAGTTTATCTTGACCGCCCCCGAGAATCGCTGGTTTTCCAGCTCTTGCTTTCCATTTCTGCTCCGTCTCGATCCGTAACCGACTATCTTGGCCGCAGGATTTGAATTTCTAGCTTAACGACCTCGCCATCGTGACAAAGTCGCCACCAACCGTCGAGAGGCACGGGGCATTTTTTGATCATGCAAATTGCACCGTGCCTTGGTGTATAACTGAAATTAGCGCCTAAAAGCACTGTTAACTGCAAAAATACAAGGAGCAAACAATGTTCAGCTGAATTTAGCGTCTAAAAGCACCGTTAACTGCAGCGAGAGATGGCAACGAGTAACTGACCAATGCCCCGTGCCTCTCGACGGTTGGTGGCGACTTTGTCACGATGGCGAGGTCGTTAAGCTAGAAATTCAAATCCTGCGGCCAAGATAATCGGTTACGGATCGAGACGGAGCAGAAATGGAAAGCAAGAGCTGGAAAACCAGCGATTCTCGGGCGGTCAAGATAAACTTTGGAACCTTGGGAGAAAGCGAATGGGAAGAAGAGTTATCGACGGCTGCCATGAGGCTATTTTGACGAGATTAGACCATTTTTGTGGAATTTACGGAGCTTTGAGTGCGGGCCGTCGGGCCAGTGGGTCTCCCGCCTTTCGTTTCTCTTTAGGGGAAGCAAACCGCCAGAAAGTGAAACTCGCCTAAATGGCTCTAAACCACCTCCAGGAACCCAGAGACATCAAAATAACGCAATGCAAACATGAGGTAAGCCATTTTATTCAAATTATTTTCTACACGTAGCATTCAGAGTAATTTTCGAAGCATTCTCATACATTGTCTTATAACTGGCTAAAATTGAAACGCAATGGTCAACAGCATAATGTCACGTATTAATCATATTCAACGTCTGGGGCGCCTGTGATCACCGTGAAAGAATTTCATGATCAAATTTCTAATCTCAAAAATAAAATAAGCATGTGGTACGGACACTCTTCCAAATGACATGATCAAACACGGACGGTATTATCTCATTTCTTCTCTAGAAAGAATATTCAATGACATCATTGAAACCGGCACCTTCCCAACTGAATGGAACATAGGTGTCATAAAACCAATATACAAAAAGAAAGGTGACAAGAAATGCCCAGCCAATTACAGAGGGATCACTTTAACCAGCTGCTTGGGGAAACTGTTCACATCAATTTTACAAAACTGATGAAATTAGTCTATTGAGCAACACAATATTTTAAATCCAGAACAGTTTGGGTTC
>NC_138150.1:10904155-10926655 GCF_964199315.1 Orbicella franksi
TTTTTTCTTACTGCTGGAGATAAATGGAATAAAGCTAAACATCTGATGAAAAATCGAAGAGGAACGATTTTGGTTTATTCCAAGCGCAAATTTTCATTTCACAGCTAAACAAGAACTAATCTTATTATCAAATAGTAACGTCCAGTCACGGAATAGTGCATTCTTATTCACGTCAAACTAATACACAGTGCTATCGATTAATACAACTGAGGAGCGTTTCAATGGGAAGTATTGAACGTAGAGATCGTTACTTTGTCGAAATTATATCCTACATCCTCGGTGAGAGGGTCACCCCAAAGACTGATGAAATTGATTGACGGTTTCATTAAGTACCACCGAGTCTGCGGCAGTAATTGCGAGTTTCTTGTGTCACAAATTTACTAGTTTTAAATGTAACCAACGCGGGAAAGTTTCGGCTGATTTTATGAAGTTTTTGCTCCCTTCATAGAAGAGGAAATAACCGCTAAGGAGAAGCATTCTTTATTTGAACCTTGGCAAACACACAATAGTACAGCAGACGAAATTCCTTGAATCGAGCTAGGGGTGATTCCAGAAGATACGCAGTCACAGTAGCGTTATTTCCACTAAAAAAGGAGAACTGACTTTACCTGAAATACAGCTGCTATCCCTGGTCAAAACAGTCCAGTTTTGGCCCTATCTCTGTCAAGCAACGGTACGGTTGGCTCGATTTCCGCCGCTCTCTCGTGTCCGGTCTACATTCCTCCCCGAAAAGAGACTTCGGGGGAGGAGCGCGGGCTCCTTTCCCGAACAGCGGCTGGTAATGGAGCCTAACGTTACGGTAGCATTGCGACACTGAAGGCTAACTTATTTGCACATGTGTTTCGAGCAAATTGCGTTTGTTCTTAAGAGAATAGCACCACAAGGATAGCAAGAGATTTGCGAAAACATATATAAAGCTTTGCCATGTTTTCATGACATCAGTCAACGTACATGTGACACGTTTTTGCGTTGTGCACTCGGCTGGTACCTAACCCACCAAGTCCCCCTTCCTGCAAGGCTAATTGATTAACTGAAATTAATAAATTAACCAAACATTAAAGTTTACACCTCATGGCGTTAGTCCTTTAGTGCCTCAGCGAACAGCAGCCCCCTAAACCATCCCAATAGTGCACTCTGCACTAATAAGGTTTTTCTCCGGGGCTTAAAGGTTTAAGAACAATCGCATGTGAGTGAAAATATATTAAGTAGATACTGGAATCTATAGTTAAGGTGGCTCAAAACAGATCCCAGCGATTAGATTTTGATGGGTCGTTATAACCACTCTTTATCACTTGATGCTACAATCATGGTATCAAAAAACTGCCCAATCATTGGTGAACAAGTTGTTATCGTTTTCGTGACGCAATAGGTTACCATAGCAACAGTATGACCTCCTAAAAACACCCTTAATTACAGCTTTAGGAGCTTATATTTCAAAAACGGCAAGGTGAAATTTTTTAATATTGTCAACTTTTGATAAGTATGATAAGACGCTACTTTTGGCAAAGTTTAAAAATCGTCTGTGGGTTGGGCTCAGAGCCACCTTAAATTTTCGAAAATTTAAGGTGGCTCTAAATAAATTGACTAACCTTCAGCTGATTTATATACTGTGAGGCTTTGAATCTTTCATCCTTATCAGACTGACGGCCATTCACCTTTTAACAAACAGTTCTAATTAATGTCCATAACATTCGCTTTGATTTTTAAAAATAATTTCTAATTAAAAAGTTAAAAAGTAAAAAACACAGAACGTTTTCGACACTAGCTCATCTTCAGGGCAAGTAAAGACCGTCCGCTAATTGCGTATTTTATATATCAGTTACGTAATTCCTGATGGAAACAGTTTCGCAATGTAGCAATGAATTCGTTTGTTTAAAGATGGTATCCATTGTCATTAGGCCTTCGAGGATTTTGCGCTTTGTAGTGGATTGAGCAGTGCAAAGTATGCGCCAGCTTAAAGAATGTGAAGGATTCACATGTAGATAGCGGGCAGGTTCAGAGTAGTGACAACTGCTAGTATGTTCATCAAATAGCACCTGCACATTTCTCATGGTCTCACTTATGTAACTCTCACCGCAGGAACAGTCTCCTGAATAGACTGCGTGTGATCTGTGAGTGTTTATGTCTTTAAGGTTGAAAAGGCTTGTGTTGTCTTGTTTGCCAGAGGATAATGAAAATGTACTTGGAGTTCGTGAAATTGTTTAGTTTGGGAATGAAAGTTTTACTAAGTTTTTCCTTCTTATTACAGTAAGGGAGCTTAATGAAAACTTTCTTGTGTTCTTCTTGTGTTCTTTCTTGTGTTCTTGTCTACAGGCGAATCATTCAGGAAACTGTTCACTGTTTGGCAAATAAAACGCGTGGGGTATCCAGCAATTAGATAATTTTTTTTCAATTTTTTTGATTTCGTTGTTAAAATCCGAAGAGATACGTTTGGCCCTGTGGAGGGCGCCAGTGATGCAATTAATTTTCGATTTTGTGGGAGTTTAATTTCCGACTTCCAATGCGTAGGTAGTTTTCCCGGCTTCTTGTAGACTTGGTTGTCATAAGTGGAAGCAGTGTCAAGGAAATGGTCGGAATTTTCTTCGACAGTGAAAACAATGTTAGGATGGTAATTGTTAAGACGTTCAAGCAGATCATCAGGCTTATCTCTTTTTATCTTTCTCCTTTTTGAAGAAACAATCATCAACGTACCGGTTATAGGGTTGTGGGTTAAAGGGTCGGACAACATCTGACTCCAATTTAACCATGAGATATTTGCGAGGACAGGAGATAAAGGATTCCCCATAACGCATCCATCGATTTGTTTGTAGATGCAGCCATTGAAGCTGAATGCCGTGTTTTTAGTGACATTGCAGAGGGAAGACGGGTTGGTTGGAAGTCCGTGCTATCTTGTCCAGAGGCAGTGTTGAATCCTTCACATTCTTTTAGCTGGCGCATACTTTGCACGGCTCAATCCATTACAAAGCGTAAAATCCTCGAAAAGGATCCGGAATTATGTAACTGATATATTAAATACGCAATTAGCGGACAGTCTTTCCTTATCTTGAAGATGACCTACAAGTAGTGTCGAAAACGTTCGGTGTTTTTCACTTTTTAACGTTTTTAGCCTTGTAAATAGAAATAAGTTCTAATCAGGAACAGTAGTTAACATGCGTAGCCTTGCTTAAATCTTTTTATAGTACAAAAAAATAAACATACCAATCCAGAATGTTTCAGAAAGCGTCAAACATTCACATAGAGAGCTTAATTAACTCACCTGGTAAAGCGTCAGGCCATTATCAATGATGTAGACATTGTCTGGAGTAACACTTTCCTTAACATATGCCACCTCAGTCATGCGGACGTTGTTTCTCCCCTACAACCATTGCAAAGAAATTTTTCCATTTAGTATACTGAAGTTTATAATGGTATTTCAAGGATCAAGCTACGATATACATGTACGTCCAGCCACTTGCATGTAGCTACTTCTCCCCACAAAATAGCTTGTTAACCTTTAATGGTTTAAAACTGCAAAACACAGAGGAACCCTATATACTCTACAGTTACTATAACTGGGCAATAATAAAAACGTGTTCTGGTTTAACCCATTGACGCCTGTGCTGGCCGTAACCAGCCATGACGAGCGTTGGCCCTTGCTCCACTTCTGACATCATCAGCTTTGACCAAAATTGGCATCACTTACACTGCAGGAGGAAAAGATCTTTCCAATGATACCCAGATCAGAGTGATTGGGGCAATTGAACCTGATATATACGTGAAGTATGCACGAAAATGCTCAGAAATTTCCCTCAACTACACTTGGCTTCTCAGTGTAAGAATTCCCGCCTCCAAGGCCGTAGCTAGTAACGGGCAATTTTTCTTTCGTTTTTGTTGTTTATAGTCATCAAAAACACCCTAAATTCCCAGGAAGACAATTACACCACAGACATTGCCTCAGTCACAACTCAATTCTTGGACACTGCCTCAGTCATAATTTGTTTCTGGCTACGGCCCTGGCCTCGGTGATGCTTTCTTGCAAATTCTTGAACTGGAAACACGCCTAGTAGAAGGTAAACAACTGCAGCAAAAAGATACGACTAGTGAGACAATCTCAGATAGTACAGAGTGTAATTTACGGCTCTGATACAGTATTCAAACAGGTCCTCGCCCATGCCGTTCACTCCCTTGGTAGTCAACTAGGCCTTTTCCCCTTTGCAGAATATGAGCGGACAAAAACTTGATAAGACATAATCTTAGCAGTGTGTGTGTTTCCTGTTTGTGTTTTGCCCAAAAATAACTTACAATTACCGTTTGTCAAGACGGTTTTAAATTCATTGTGGTATTTTATCTTGAGTTTCGTTTATTTTGTAGCATTACTTTTCACGCCAACGTTTGTAATTTGATACTTTTGTTTTCCTCGCCAATGTATGTAACAAGATACCTTTTTTTCCACGAAAATATAAGAAAGATGTGTATTTTTTTAACTCGCTGCTGGAGATAAATGGAATATAAAAGTTACATTTCTGCTGAAAAGTCGAAGAGGAACGATTTTGTTTTATTCAAAACGTAAATTTTCATTTCACCGATAAACAAGATCTAATCTAATTATCAAATAGTCACGTCGAATCACGGAATAGTGCGTTCTAATTCTGTTGCCAGCCGAGTTGGTGTAAACAATAAAACCACACCAAACTAATACACAATGTTATTGAGTAACACAACTAAGGAGCGTTTCAACGAGAAGTATAATGGTAGAGATCTTTACTTGACCGAAATTATATCCCACATCGGTGAGCGAGTCACCTCATCGACTGATGAAATTCACTGGAGGTTTCAGGGTCTGCAGCAATAATAACGAAGTTTCTTTTGTCACAAATTTACTAGTTTTACATGTACTAACGCGGGAAAGTTTCGGCTGAATATGAACTTTGGGCTCTCTTTCATAGAAGAGGAAACAAACAAGCTGCTAAGGAGAAGCAATATGTTCCCATTCTCTATTTTAACCCTGGCAAACACACAATAGTTATAAAACAGCAGACGACATTTCTTGAATCGAGCTAGGGAAGATTCCTGAAGATACGCAGTCACAGTAGCGTTCTTTGCACTAAAAAAGGAGAACTGACGTTACCTGAAATATAACTGCTATCCCCAGCCAAAACGAAAGTGTGATATCACTCATAACAAAATATAAAAAAGCGTGCATCTGAACTCGAGAACGGAGTTTATCACACTAGCAATGCTCGAACGCATGCGTCTTACACGTTATGCTCTACCACAAGGGAAAGCACTCAACGTTCGAGGGTAGTCCCGTATAAAATGTATCTTTCACCTAACATATAGTCGACTTTGACGCTAACTAATCTGGACATGCATTTGGAGCAAATTACTTTTGTTCTTAAGAGAATGGCACCACAAGGATAGCATGAGATTTGCAAAACCATATATATATTTTTGTCATGTTATCAAGGAAAGCAACGTAAGTTTGGCATGTTTTGCGTAATGCACTCGGATACCTACCCCACCCAGCCCCCCTACCGGCATAGCTAATTGATTAGTTGAAATTAATTAATTACACAAACATTAAAGTTTACACCTTATGGCGTTATGGCGTTAGTGCTTAGTGCCTTAGCGAACAGCATCCCCCTAAACCATCCCAATAGTGCACTCTGCACTAAAAAGGAGAAAAAGGAAAGGTGAAAGAAAAAATTAAAAATCCGAAAAGCCTAAAGACGTATGTCACTTCCTCGAAATTTTGATTTCTACACATGCCCGAGCAAAAATATCATAAATAGCAATGCTAGTGGAAAGGAAGGCATGTTGCCATCAGTGCAAATGCTTTTTTGCGTAGATTGGAGCTATTTTGGCTCATATCCAGTCTGAAAATGTCCAAAATGTCAAAAAAAAAAAACTAGTGAGACAATCTCAGATAGTGCAGAGCGCAATTGATAGCTCTGATACAGTAGTCCCATAAGTACTCACCCCTGCTCGGTTCACTTCCGGTTTGTGTCTACCTTGGTAGTCTGCTACGGCTTTTCCCCTTTGTAGTGTGTATGTTTCAAGGTTGTATTTTCATTCAAGGTCCAAACATTACGCACAAATTAATTACTACTGGTGCTTTAAGTTGATTTTCGTTCATTTTAAATTCAACAATACGCTGAAGCAGCAAACGTGACAATTTAGCTCTTCACGCCAACTTTGTAACTTGATACTTTTGTTTTCCTCGCAAAGCCATGTAATATGAAACCCCTGTTTTCTCCAAAACATACGGAAGATGTCCGTGTTTTTTGGAGATAAATGAAAGAAAGTTAAATATCTGATGTAGTGATGAAGAAACGGAACAGAGACGATGTTTTACTAAAAATGCAAATTTTTACCGATGAACAAGAACTAATTTAATTATCAGATAGTCACGAAATACCACTTTCTTTTTCTGTTGCCACCTTTGTTGTTAACAATAAAACAATTCAAAATTAACACACAACGATATTGATGGCTGAGAAGCTTTTCAACAAAAAGTATTGAAGATAAACAGCGCTACTTGGCCGATATGAATGAGTCTCCTCAAAGACTGATTAAATTAATTTGAACTTTCATTAGGTGCCACGGCGTCTGCAGCAATATTTGAGCATTTTCCTGGTTTCTTTTGTTACAAATTTACAATTTGCGGAGCATTAAAGCCACTAACTTGAGAACATTTTGGTCTCTCTTACAGACACAATTAAGGCAAGAAATAAACAAGTCGCTAAGGAGAAGCAATATATTTGAACCCTGACAAGCACACTATTGTAGATTGAAAACAGCAGATGATATTTGTTGAACCGACCTGTTTGTAATTCTAAAAGCTACGCAGCCACAGTAACGTTTCACTTTTGCAATAAAAAGGGACAATTGGCGCTACCTGAAAAATAACTGCCGTCCCTGGTCACATGACACGATATATAAAATACTGCGTGTAAAGATAGTGTATAACACTAACAATGCTAGAACGCATGCGTCTTACAGGTTGAGCTCTACCATAAGGAAAACCACTCAACATTTGTGCGTGATTCCGTATGCAATGTATCCTTCACCTAATATAGAAGCCACGAACCCTAACTAATCTACGCATGCGTTTAGGCCAAATTAGTTTTGTTCTAAGGAGAATGGTACCACAAGGAGAGCAAGGGGTTACCTGAAACAAATATATAGCTTTGCTATGTTCAAAGTTAAGCGACGGCGATGGAATGTGTTTTACGTAGAGTACACATGTACCTTTCCTACCCTACTCCCACTACTTCCTTGCCTCTAGCCTAATTAATTAATTGAAATTAATTAATTAAACAAACATTAAAGTTACACCTTAGCGCCATAGGGCCATAGTGCCATAGCGCCATAACGCCTTAGTTCCTTAGCGGCAGGCAACCCCCATAACCATCCCAATAGTGCACTCTGCACTAAAAAGGCGGCAGGGCAAGCAGAACAAAACCTGACCCCCCTTAGCTCAAGGTCTGGATCCGCCACTGACTAGTAACATTACTTACAATAGTGAAATACCCTACAAAACCTTAACATTGCTTACAATACTTACTCTACTTATGACACAAACATAACTTAGAATTTAATAATAATAACACCAGATTGCTTACAATTTATCAACACGTCACATTACTTACTTATTTAGAACAGTGCATTATGCTTGATGTTATTTCTAGCATTACTTTGCTACATTATCTTGGTGAAGTAACATTTCCTTTGAGAATATTGATCCACTTTTACATGGCATAGACCATAGTAATTTGAGAAATTTGCTTTAATTTTGAACTTGCTGCAGAATTGTAACCTAGAAAAGAGTCTTCAATTTTGGTAATCCAGCATTGTGCATTTTTGTAATATCTTTCTATTTTAAAGTGATTGCTGTTCCAAACTATTTTGATATGAGGAGTACTGCAGTTCATTCCTTACCGTTTATTGCTGTTTGTTGCTATTAGTTGTATAATTTTTCTTGTCCTTTCTCAAATGGCTTGACATTTCTTTTTGCTAATCCTTTGACACCCCCTGTTTAATCTAGTGACTCCCAAAAAGAGACCCAATCTAAGAGGTACTATGATCAAATTTTAACCCCTTTAATGTTTAGATATATCACATAGAATTCCAGGAAGATTTAAAACGCCATTTACCAATTGCAAATAGCACTTTAATACTACATGCTTAATTCTTGCTCTTTCTTTAGGCTGCCTGGGCCGAAATAAGCTGAACATTTTACGAAATGTGGCATGCATTGAAAAGCACAACAATGATAAAACTTATTTCTACACAGGACAAAGCTGTCTGTTCCACTATCTGGAATGGGAGATATAATTACATGAACCTAATTCAATTGTCATACTAAGAACTTGTA
This sequence comes from Orbicella franksi, assembly GCF_964199315.1. Lineage (NCBI taxonomy): Eukaryota > Metazoa > Cnidaria > Anthozoa > Scleractinia > Merulinidae > Orbicella > Orbicella franksi. The sequence goes on from NC_138150.1 coordinate 10,912,512, forward strand.
CATGTCCACAGATGGAGAAGTGTACTAGAATTTAACAATATACATGTATCAGAGGCATGAGTTAATTTATAAATTTGATACATTTTCTAGTTTTTAAATTGTTTAATTCTAAATTAAACAAAACTGGTTGGTTCGTTGCTGAGTGAGTTGTACCAACAACCAACCATTTAAATTTGCCACAAAATGTAAAATTAAACAGTGAATAAAATTAACTTAACTAGGGAAAAATTATCCAGTAAAATTTAAAAGATTCTTCGGTTAAAAACAAAAGCTTTTGAAGGCGTAAACTGCAGTCTTCAACAGGTTAAATGCTGAAGAGCCTGAGGTACTACAAATTCTAATATAGGGTGTAATAAAAAAGGAATACAATAGAATAAAATTATTGAAATGAACATGCATGCCATATATTTTGCTAAAAAGAGTGCTGTACATGTATTGTCCTGGCAGTGGACAAGAGTTATGGCCTGCATTGGGTGTTGTCATGGTATGTTGAGATTCCAAGAACAAACCTTCTAATGTGATAAATGCCAATGTTAGAAGCACTATTAAAATCAATGATATGGTCACAAGACCATGCAGGATTTGCAAAACTGATACCTTTGGCCACTGTTTTAATGTTCCCTATAATTGCTCTATTTTCCACTCAACAAAAGATCTACTGTTTCACTTACATAACTCAATGAACAGTTAGAACAAGGAATTTTGAAAACAACATCAGCTTATAAATCTAATGCTTGTCATGACTTTGGAGCCAGGAACTCCAGTGGGGGCCTTTTGAATGGCTTATTGAGAATGGTTTTAAGAATATTTTTAGCCAGGGAATGCCTTAAATTTTACAGTGATTCACCCTAGCTGCTGCCCCTCAATAATATTATTACTGTTGCTATATTATTATATTATTATTATATTATACAATTATTATTACTATTATTATTATTATTATATTATCTTGTTATTATTAAAGAAGCATCAATTATCTAATTTGACCTTATACCCAAGATTCACATTGAAGGAAAGGTATAATCACTATAAGAATTCTAAACTGACTAAAGAGCAGAAAATGACCAAGAAGAAATAATATTATCTTTACCTCATCATTAAACTTGAGCAAGCGTGATTTATATCCTGTAGGTCCAACTCTCCTGAAGCCAGTCTCTGCGCTACACAAGGAAAAATCAAAGAATACCCAGGGTCAGCTTGTGGATAAAGTAATTTAGAGATGAAACATGATAGTGATAAATATATTGCAATTAATGGTCTATTATGTGTCTATGATGGGTCTGTTCACAGACAAAATAAAAAATAGTCACTGTAGCAAAACAAGACCGGCTGATATCCCAGATGAAAAAGTTGGAACACCTTGAGCAAGTTTCCCTCCCCCCACCCCCACCCCCCACTTACAATGTTGATAATCATGTGGTTCTTCCCTTTTCTTTGGGAAAAAAAAAAAAAAAAACGGTGACATTTTCCAACATTGATTAGGGTGACCAGTGATGGGGGATATGAGATTCAGTTCACGTGTTCCAACTACTTTTGTCCGGGATTGTGGCTCAGCCTCAGGCCGCATAGTTAATCAGGTGTTTCTAAAGGCATAGTAACAATGTAAAGACATTCAGGTCTGGTGAATTTATCGGTAAGAACTCAATGTTATAATGCATGGTATGTACACACGTTATACTATATATTAAAAACAGAATTTCACATACCCTCCTTTCATAAGTTCAATTAGCTTGAAGTAGCTCTTAAACAAGTTTGATTCATGATTCATGACTTCACGATGCTGAACAGGTTTGTCATTGAGCTACACAAACAACAGAAAAAAATCATCACAGTTGGATTTTCATTCTATGCTTTCTTAAAAGACACTCATGAACACTATGAATCTTAACTATCTGCTCATAACTTGAATGGGTTAATGAAAGTTTACAAGAAAACTTTAGACTTGCTTCACTATCAAGTTATGGGCTACAGTACACGTGTGAGTGTCCATCATCTGAGTGAGTGTCCATTCATCAGCTGATGGTGTTCTTTACACTCATCAGGTACTTTGTCATTATAGACAATGCATACATTTAGTGCATACAAGTTATTCCAGTCACGCATGCATGAATGAATGAATGCTTTATTTAACATGGACATATGCTTAGCTTGAGAGCTAGTTTACAACTAGTTTTATTGACTTCTTGTAATTGTAACAACAGGAAATTGAAAAGAAACAAACAATTGAGAGTGGCCAAGTCAATTGTTTCTTATTTTTAAGTGAATTTTACTTAAGGCAGACAAATCCCCCCAATTATACTGGGGATGGTAAATGGTAAATGCGAAACTTGCAAGCAGACGAGTTTAGTGTTTTTCTTTGTGAGCCCGACACATTTTGACCTCTTCAATGATGAGACTGAGACTTCAAAGTGGTTTAAATGCGAGCTAGAGACGTTCAGGTTCTAAGACCTTTTAGGATGTCATTTAAGCTTGTATAAAAATATAACTAATTGCTACTTCGAAACGTTCTCAGCTTGGAAAAAATCGAGACTGCGAGACGCACATAACAGCTTAAAAAACTAGACTGCAAGACCCATGGTCTTTGAAGGATCATTTGCCACCCCTTATATTCAACTATTCACACTGCATACATTAAAGCAACGCATATAAGATCAGTGTACATGAATAAATTATCACTTTGGCTCAACTGCTGTACGGTGAGGGTTGTTTTTTCCGTTCCTCGTATTTCCTTTTCTTATTGTATGGTGGATGTACAGTATCCTGCGGGACAAGGAGCCCCAGCTCAAGCTGCTCTACTGGTTGCCCAAGGAATTCAGCCAGCTGACAAACTCGCAGCTCATGGAGCTGAAGCAGCTGGTGGTCAAGTAGCTCAAGTAGTTCAACAAGTTGTCAGACAGGAGGCTTTATCAGCTGCCGAACACATGGCTCAGGAAATTCAACCAGCCATGGCACAAGTACCTCAACAAGCTGTGGGACAAGCTCAACACAGAGAGCTTGAGGTAGAATATGTTTACTTCTGTCACTTATGTGTGTTTTTTATAAATTGCGAACAGGGACAAGGGTGGCAGCCCTTTATTTGTCTTCCTTCTTTGCCTGTTTTCAGTTTTCCAGCTCATTCCTCGTTCATGTTTCAGTCAGTTTGCTTGTTGTTGTTAAGCTTATATCGGCAATTCTAGCGTATTTCGGGTCTTGGCGGGTTTTCTGTGGGTGACTATATGTTGTTAACGTGGGTGGCATGCATATTTTTTTATCTCGTGGATACAGGGAATGTTTATTAGCGGCTGGGTTATTTTTTTTTGTTCAGAAATTGTTATTTAGGATCATGCAACAGCTGGAGGGGGTGGAGGCGTACCGCTGGTATTTGTTTGATGTTTCTATAGAATGTCAAAGGTGATAATTTACCAAAGCAAAACAATAGCTGCGAAATGGTGTCAAACCTCACCTTTGGGTGACAAAAAAAATATTATTATGCAAGGCAATGGGTGAGTGTTCACCAGAAGAAAAAAATTTATTATGGAAAAGGCAATGGGGTGAGTGTTCACCAGGAAAAATTATAATGGGTGAGAGTTCACCTAAAAAAAAAGAGCAATGGGGTGAGAGCTAATTCACCATGGAAAAGAGCAGTGGGGTGAGAGTTCACCATGAAAAAAGAGCAATGGGGCAAGAGTTCACCATGAAAAAAGGGTGAGAGTTCACCATGAGGAAAAGAGCAATGGGGTGAGAGTTCACCTTGAAAGGAAAAGAGCAATGAGGTGAGAGTTCACCATGGAGAAAAAAAAAGAGCAATGGGTGAGAGTTCACCATAGAGAAAAAAAAAGAGCAATGGGGTGAGAGTTCACCATGGAGAACAAAAAAAAGAGCAATGGGGTGAGAGTTCACCATAAAAAGAGATGTGAGTTCACTATATAAAGGCAATGGGGTGAGAGTTCACAATGGTAACAAAAAGAGCAATGGGGTGAGAGTTCACCATGGAATGGCACAGTTTGCTTTATTTGGGGGCTGTTGAGTGGCATGCGAGGGTGATGTACATTAAGTCAATTTCCCCTTCTTATTATTCTAGACTATAAAGAAGAGCTTTGCTGACCTCCAAAAGTCACTTGATGAAGTGACAAGGCTCTCAGTGGCTACTGTAATAAGGAAGATGTTGGATTATGCAGCACGGCTGCTCTCTGAGTTCAATAAGTTTGAGGCGATAGACATCCTAGAAACCCTCCAGAATACATCCTGGGATAATCAGGATGAGAAACGTGAATTCTACCGTTTGGTGTACCAGACAGCTGGAAGGAAAGTGGACCTTCAAAAAGAGCACTTCTGGGCTCTGGTTCTACACCTTCTAGGGGATAAAGATCACACTAAAGTGTATGAAGCAGTCGCAAAGGTGGATAAAGCAATGGGCACAGGGGACCCATGGTCTGGTTTGCCTCACCGTCGGCGTAGTAGTGACATTCTGTACAAGGGGCATGGCATGGGAAGTAGCGCTTCAGTCCAATGCTATTTTTGTGGAAAGCTCAACCACATTATGGCAAGATGTTACGCGAGGAGGGATATGCAGCAAAGGCCCCTGGTGACCCGTGGTCGTGCTAGGGACAAAAAGTAATAAAGAGGCAAGGCGTGTTTTTTTTCTTTTGTTCCAGAAATACGAATATATTCTCTTTGTTGATTGTAGCATGTACAATAAAATGGATGTTGGAGTTGACTGTTGTTTGATTTAATGCGATGCCAGGCGTCGTGTTAGGTTAACAAAGTTCTACATGAGGGTGTTCAAGTGAGCCACTAAACGTAGCAGAGGAGTGAAATGAACATATGCTTCTATACCTACTTAAATCCAATACTCCTCTTTCTTTCCCTTTTTGGATTTGCCCTTGGTGCGAATATCCCTTTCTTTTCACCTTCCCGTATTTTACTTTGTCTGTACTCTGGTCACATAAAGTTGAGAGTTTTGAAAACGGGGTATCTCAAATCCTTCCCGGTCATACTGGATCAAAGCTGTCCTCTCTCTCTGCTGACTTGTGTGGGGTTTTTGTATATGTAAATAAGATTCCTTTTACCTCTTTTCTTTTTCCCCTTTGGGCGATATTCTGGTCATGGGAAAAAGATGATAACTTTGGCAACTTTATAGATAATGTTGATGTTTGCGCAGGTGCAATACAGTGGGTAGACATAAGGGGAAACCCTGTATCGATCAGCAGTGAGTGGACAGGAAATAACCGGTTGGGACAGAAAGCCTGTCTAATTGAAAAGGGAGAGGTCATTGGGCACGTAGATGAGCTTGATAAGGATTGTTGCGTCGATGTAATGATTGACAATCTGGCGGTCAAGTATGCGTGGAATAATCAAGGGGGTGGAGGCAGCGTGGCCGAGTGGTTTAGGGCGCTGGATTTGAAATCTGGAGGTCCCTGGTTCAAATCCTCCACCCTACCGCTATCTGGATATGTTCTCGGTAGCCTCCTCAACCGCATTGAGTAAATAGCCAACTGGTCAGCCTCCCACCAGTTGGGATTCTTAATAGTTTATGTTATATTTGAAATATTTGTTTATTTATATACAGTGTTCACAATTAACACATTAGTGCTAAATACATCGACACTTAAATAAAGTGATTATTATTATTATTATTATTATTATTATTATTATTATTTAAGGTCGTGACTTGAACAATGCTATAAAGGCTTTGTTCTTTACCACTATGGGTTTGAACATCCTACTGCACATGTTGTATGTTCAGTCTCAAGAAAATCTGGCGAACACCCCTTCTTTAAGTCAGGATTTATTGCACGTTTCTTCAAATTTTTCACAAATAAATATATGTGACCGAATATGATATTTTAATTCACTCTCTTCCCCAGAACTGCCTGTCCCACTTTGCAGGCTAGACCTTAGCACAAAAAAAGGGTTCTGGAGACACACGATTTGAGATTGACTAGATTTTCTAGGCTAAGATTTTCACTAATTCAATGCTTGTTTCCTTCCCAAAAATAACCATTGGTAGATCTCTAAATGTAACTGTTCGATTAAATTAACCAGACCGTAACAGATTTCAACAAAGAGAATGTAAAACAGAAGTAAATTCATCATTTCATAAGGAGAATTTCACTAAATTCTCTCCATAATCCAATTTTTGTTAATTCAATGCTTGGTCCCTTCCCAAGAACATTATTCTCTGTAATGTCACTGTTCAGTTAATGCCTCCTGACATTCTGCAACATATTTAAATAAGAGAATTTAAGGTGGCTCAAAACAGTTTTCTGCTTTTTTGAGACTTAAAGAACAAGGTGTGATTTTTCAGGCTTGGAACTGTACTGTTCTGAATGGCTGTGCTATTTTTTTAAGATAACTTTCCACTGTGCCTTTCATTGTGTTTAAGTCATAAATTAAGGTGGCACTGTCCTGCTGCATAGCAACAAACTTGACCCACTTTTTACCATCAACTGCATCTATCTTAAAAACTAAGCCAGGAATACCATATTTTTTTTATAAAAATCTTTTTATGACACACAGAGGAAGAAACAGGCAAAATTATTAAAAATTCTGTAGACTGGATTTTTCTTCAATTAAGAAAAATGGAAATTTCCAAGTTGAAGAAATTCTACTCCACAGTTTTTTTTACAATTTCACACATGCATTCGGCTTTTGCTGTTTGGGTCACCAGAACAGTTTTTGAGATATTAGCTTTGTGGATAAAGTATTTTAGCGCGTTTTCTACGTGCAAATTAAAATCTCGACTTTACAAGATCGCCCCTCGCTCCACTGATCAGTAAGGCCCGCAATTCCATGCAAATAAATGCGAATAGTCCGCAAATAGTGTTTTCTTTTTTGTTGTTGCTGTTAGCAGCATAAGCGGTAAAAGAAAAGTTCCATAAATACCTGGTGGTGAGACTCTCCAAGTACAAACAATGAAGAACACCTGAAGAGTAGTATTTTCCCACTGTTTTTCAGATTGATAGCCAGCACAGCAGTTTGAAGGGATGTTTTCCTTTGAAATTGCCCGAAGGATGGATGTTTTCGAAGTTTAAAATAACTGATAACATGAACAGCTTACTAAACTTGGCGGAAACAAAGTCTTACAAAGTAGGCCTTGTGTCGCCATGTTTGTTTTGATTTTTGTAAACTTTAAACCTCGCATGCGATCTCACAACCCTCAGGCGATCACATGATGCCTCGCGCTGAAGTGAGTGCTAGAGCCCAGACATCTCACAGATGACTGGCGCCCATTTTATGAAGCTCGATTTTACGTAGAAATTTTTGTAAAGCTCTCCATCACCAGTCTCCTCCTACGTGTTGGCAATATACATTACCTCATACTTTAGAGCTTTTACTGTAGTTGTGTATTGTTACTATGGTTACCTGCCTATTTCGTAACATTTGATTTAAATTTGTAGCATATTCCTCACATATATCTCATATATATTAAAGTGTTATTAAAGTTTTATTACGGTTTACAGTGTTTTAATCGTTTTCAATTTAAAATTCTGTATTGAGTTTACCCTCTACCATGAACGCTCTACGGTTCTATGTACACGCATAGAGGCTTATAGTTATTGTAGCAAATATTAGAGCGCATGGGGAATGTCAAGTGTTATTACGGTTTACGGTATTTTAATAGTCCTTTTAATGTACAATTCTGTATTGAGTTTACCCTCTATGCTCTACGCTATATGTTCTACCATTTACATTCTACTCTCTACGTTCTACCAGCTACTCTCTTCAATTTACGCTCTACGTTCTACCAGCTACTCTCTCTGATCTACGCTCTACGATATACCATTTACCCTCTAAGCCCATCTATGCTCTTCTCTCTACGTTCTACCAGCTACTTGCTCTATGCTCTACCCTCTAAGCCCATCTGCTTGGAAGGTTATTGGAATTTTTTAATTTTTTTTTAAATTTTTAAATTTTTAACGAAGACTAGTGAGCAGCACAAAGGAAGACTTCTTGTAGTTGTTAGGTTTTTAGTTTATTTCCGACACACTTCATCTCTATCTGAGACCTCTTCAGGGAATGATCTAAGCATGCTTAAGTTTAACTTCCCATAGAAGTGAATAACTGCTGAAACATGCTGTACACGGACATTACAAGAAATGCCTTAATGCACATGTTATTCTGTGTTGGCCCCCAAAATACAAAAAAAATAAATAAATAAATAAATAAATAAAATAAATAAAACAAGATTAAACAATTAAAACACTAAAAAAAGACATTTTTTGCTTGGAAGGGTCCCAAAGAAATCCTATTAGAGTTTCTTAGTTGTCTCTATAGCAAGAATGATCATGTCAAACTTGCGTACTGTGTTATTGACCAAAGTAGTATTTCGTTTCTCGATTTATTTCTATACAAAGATGCTAATTTTAGCACTCTGCAGTTTCTACCTATCAAAAGCCACTAAATAAGTATCTGTACATTCCCTTTGAGTCGTTTCATCCTGCTAGCAACAAGAGGGCATTTATTAGAGGCAAGCTTATGTGCTATACTATAAATAGCTCCACGTTTCAAGCCTTTAGCAAAACCTGAGAAATTCTGGAAGCACCTCCAGCTTCGTGGTTACCCAGTTGGGTTTCACTTCGTTTATTCAGGGAGGTTAAATACAGTAACAGAACTAAATGGCTTTCGCTAAAACAAAAATCGTGCAATGGTAGAATGGTAGTCTTTAAATCTACATTTAACTGTAGTCATGCTAACTGATGTGAAGGACATTTTGTTAAAGTGTACTCAAAAAGTATGAATAGTTAGGTCATGTGACTTTCAAACGCTTAGTGGATGCTTTGCGATCATGTGGAGATGTTCTTTACTAGTTTTTAGGATCGTAATTTGTCGTAGAGATTGCTGTTCATTTCAAGTTTGAAGAAATGGTTTAACTCAGAACCACTAACATCAAGCTGGTTATACAGAGACATTTACCAGACTTAGACTGTATTGTCAATTACAAATCTACTACCACTTTAGCACATCATTTTCAATTATTCTATGTAAACAGTGTGTTTTTGGGGGCCATACGATAGCGCTGATCGTATGGCCCCCAAAATACAACAACACGCAATAACATGCATTAAGGCATTTCTTGAAACATCCGTTTACAGCATGTTTCAGCAGTTATTCACTTCCATGGGAAGTTAAACTTAGGCATGCTTATGTGCTATATATGCTGTTCAATGTTAGTTGTAATCATTCCCTGAAGTCTCAGACAGAGACGAAACGCGTCGGAAATAAATGAAAAAGCTTACAACTACAAGAAGTCTTCCTTTGTGCTGCTAAATAGTCTTCGCTAAAAAATTAAAAAAAAATTAACAAATTCCAATAACCCTCAAAGCAGATGGGCTTAGAGGGGAGATCGTATAGCATAGATCGAAGAGAGAAGCCGGTAGAACATAGAGAGTACAGCATAGATGGGCTTAGAGGGTAGATGGTAGATGGTAAGATCGTAGAGCATAGATTGAACAGAGTAGCTGGTCGAACGTAGAGAGTAGAGCATAGATGGGCTTAGAGAGTAGATGGTAGATGGTAAAACATAGATCGAAGTGAGTAGCTGGTAGAATGTAGAGCGTAGATTGAAGACAGTAGCTGGTAAAACGCAGATAGTAGAATGTGGATGGTAGAACATATAGCGTAGAGCATAGAGTGTAGAGGGTAAACTTAATACAGAATTGTACATTAAAAAGATTATTAAAATACTGTAAACCCTAATAACACTTTAATAACACTTTAATATATGTATAGGTAATCATATGGTTTCGCGTTCAATTTGGAATTAATTTGCACAAGTGAGTTTTTCAAAAAGCTGAAATTGCACGAGCCACTTCGGCGAGTGCAATTTCAGCTTTTTGAAAAACTCACTCGTGCAAATTAATTCCAAACTGAAGAAGAAAAAACCATATGATTACTTATTCATAATATAAACATCAAAAAATTTGCGTGGAGGAAGAGCCAGAAGGCCTTTCTTGAAGCCATTTTTTCTCATTTGAGAGCACAAAATTTTCCTCATCATTTTACGTAATATCATTGGCTTTGAAAATTTCCTATTGTCTTTCAGCCAATCATAATTCAGAATTACGATGTGTAATTTGCACTGGTGTTACACTTTTTGCACCTGAGTTACACTTGAACTGCACTGCTCTCAGCCAATCAAAATCGAGTAATTTTTTCATGTATATTACCTATTAATGAGATAATAAAAAAGCCAATAAATTACAATCATAAAAATTACAGCAAACGCAGATGATCTAGAAATGCGCACTCGTGACCCAATATGTTTTATCACTCTACTGGTTAAGCCTCTGAGCTAGTGTAGAGAGTAGTCAAAAATTCTTGAACTGATAAACTTGTAAATATGTAGAGCGTAGAGCATAGAGCGTAGATGGTGGAACATGGAGTGTAAGAGCTTTAAGAGCGTAGCACATTGACCGTAGATGGAAGAACATATAGCTTAGAACGTAGAGCATAGTCAGGGTAAACTCAATACAGAATTGTAAATTGAAACCAATTATTAAAACACTGCAATCCATAGTAACACTCAACATTCCCTAAGCAATACAGTATAATATTTGCTACAATAACTATACACCACTACACCTCTGTGGTGTATGCATATCTGAGAGAAACAGAGCTTTAACATTCAAAATACTACCGTAGAGTTGTAGAGCTCTACGAAAATTTCTACGCCTTGTCGAGCTTCATAAAATGGGCTGGGTATACTCACAGAAATATTAGTGTTTTGAGCCACCTTAAAACATGCAGAAGCAAATTCTTACCAGAAGTAGTCCTGAATGGTTTTAAATACAGATCAACCTGTGGATATTTTTGGGAACAAAACTGACCTTGATTCAGTGAAAATCTCAGTCTAATAGTCAAGTGAATTAAATCATCTGTTTCCAGAGCCACTTCTTCCTCATGCCCAGGTCCTGCCAACTAAGAGGGAGAGGTGGCTCTGGGGATGAGAATGGATTTAGGGCCCATTTACATGGAAGGAGGATGATCCTAGCACTAGGATCATCCTAGAAGGTTCATTTGGTTTACATGCGAAAATGCAGCTCCTGGGACCAACTTTTCATTTGGTTTACATGCAGGATCGCCCTAGCACTTTTGTGTTCGGCGCGGTTACAAAGCAAGATGGCGGGCGACAATGACAAAAGTGTAGTTTTGGGAGTTCTTCTCTCTTTACTGGCATTGATAATTGCCTTTCAGCATCAATTTGCCATTATATACAACTTGATATTTCAAACACAGCAACAGTGAGCGATGATTCTCCAACTAAATCACACTGCTGCCATTTCCTGTTTTTTTTTTTTTTGAGCTTTTAGTCGATAAGTGCGAAGATTCCGCCATGTTGTTTCTCACAACTCGACCCCTGGGCCATCCCTGGTTTCAAGATGGTGGGTGGGTAAACTGAGCCTCCTGAGGCCGTTTACATGGAGGTAGGATCATCCTAGCGGTAGGATCATCCTAGCGCCAGGATCATCCTTCCTAGGATATCTGGGAGGGGGCATATAAGCGGAATAAAAAAATGTTCTGAAACTAGATAAAATGTACCAGTGAAACAAATTAAAGCTAATTACATACCATTACATTTAGAGCTATAATTTATAACAACAGCACACAGTTGGTAACAATTTAGCTTTAAAATTATCGCACGTCCATGATCTAAGTTTTTGAAGGCCATGCGAACAGACAAATTCAACAACCTTCCAGTGAAGTTCTTTGCCTTCGCCTGAAAAATCTTAATCTTCCAATCACTGGAAGCCTTGCCAGAATGCCTGAAAGGCTGAGGCCACAAATTCAGCACCAGCGGCCCTCCAACGCCACTCCAGAGGTCACCCTCACAATGGATGGGTGCACAAAAACAAACCTTTGACTTCAAACATAATTATGCGTACACAACCCAATCTGTAGCCCAATGTCCCTACAGAACAGGCTGATGCAGAGACCTACAGTTGTGACGAAGATGGGTGGTCAGACATCAACTCAGCAGTTGAAGAACTGTCCAAGAACATTGAGCCACAAGTCCTCCAGGATGCGGTGTTTTCGCCCACTCAAATGTTGACCATCCAGGAGACTGTGCAAACCTCCATTAACAAAGTTTTGCAGGTCTACAACATCCATGAGGCCCAAGCACTCCTTTGGGCCTGCATTGTCCTCTGGAAAAAAGCCTCAAAGACAAGATACTCCGTGGTGAGTACATTGACTTTTGTTTGTTACTGAGTGACTTCATGTATCACTCCCAGGCCCCTGCTCTGCAGTTACGCTACCAGGTTCGAAAGAAAAAGCCAGTAATTGACACTTTTCAAAAGTGGCTAGATTCTTTTACTGCCTACATCCTGGTGATCATCGCGGTTTATCCTGCACATGCCCTGGAATTAATCAAACACCACCAAACCATCAGCAAAGCAGTCACTAAGTTTAAGGGTGCTTACCTACGACGAATAGTTCAGACACCGTGCTGCCTATGACCTTTCAAAGGCTAGGGACAAAATCAATCTTGAACACTGGACAGTCACCTTCTCTGGCCAAGTTAGGCCACATTGTTCTGTGTGCTCTAGCCTGTACCATCAGGCGGAGGATTGCCCCAACCAGGACCCAAGCAGAAAACCTCGCCGCCAAGCCCTTGTCTCCTTTGACTACAACAAACCCTCCAGCTGTCAATGCTGTTCCTGCAATTTCCCTCACAATTGTCGCTGTGGCTTAGGCAATTGATATCGCCTTCTGTATGATCAATTTGTATAGGCAGCCACACGGAAGGCATCTTCACGTAGTCGTTTTACGAAAGGACTCTTATAAATGGCAATTAATTAGTTTAGTTATGAATTAGCTTAGTTATCCAAAAAGGTTCTAGTTTCATTAAAATTTGAAAAATGAAAAAAACATTTCACCCTTGACCCTTACCCTTGACCTGCGACCCTTACCATTGACCCTCACCCTTGACCCTTTACCCTTACCGTTGACCCTCATGCTTGACCCTTCACCCTTACCCTTGACCCGTGACCCGCGTTTTAGCAACGCCAACCATCCCTCCTTGATGCACCATGGGATGCATAAGATATCCATAAACAAAAACAGAATTATTTGAAAAATTAGACCATGACCTAGTAAGTAACTTAAGAAAGTGAGAAGGAGTTTTGAAGGGTTAATTGTTCTATTAGGTGGAGAGACACTTTGAGAGCATGTACAATGTCTTTAGCTAATAAATTAACATGGAATAACCTGAACACTAAATCTGATGCTTCAACCCAAATCCCTTTTGACACTTAAGCTAAATAGATCACCACACCAGAAGTACATTAAAATTTCCACAATGCAACCTAGAGATGTGTTAGATATGGTAACTGCTTATTGGTCTTTTGACCATTAAATCTGGGGGAAATTAAACTCACAAAAGTGTCAAGTTCAACTGTCTTGTAAGCTGCTGTACCATACTCATCTTGGGTAGATTCTTTTCCAATCCAGAAGTGGACATCATACAAAAGCTTCAAAGAGAAATAATATATGATCATTACAAACTGAATTTATTGGTTAAAGTTCCCATTTTTTTAACGAGTGATAGCTAGCGTAGCTTAGCTAGAATGAGTTATGGCAGTTACATGTAGTTGGGGAAGAAATAATTCACTTGCCCAATCAGTCTATAGGTCGTAAACAATTTTTTGGTGGTAAATCCACTAACCACAGTATTTTGCGATAGGGCCGCCCACTGAGAACAGGATGGCTGCCAAAGCAATGAGCTGATCTTTTGGAGTCCAACAAATGATCCCAAGTTAAGACTATTTGGTATGCAACAATGGTGGTTGTATAATTTGATCCATCAACCTCTTTGACAGAGGCTCTTAACTGTTTTCAAAAGAAAACACTTAATTTCTACGGTATCTCATTAAAATTCAACTAGGATTGCTATGTATTTATATGCACCTAACAATTTTAAGCCCCAGGGGTTCCACCCTGGAGCTTAACATTGATACAAACTTCTTTCTGTATACACACAATCAATGGACAACTTAGAGGGTTATGTCTTCATGAATCTATTAACACAATACCACATAATACATTAAATTGAACTGTACCTCATCACTTTCCTTATCCTTATACGTGTTGAGAATAATGTAAGAGTCTCCACTGTAAAATTTGCCATAATCTTCTTTTGGCCAGTGAGTCACCTTAAACACACA
>NC_138150.1:10931655-10984155 GCF_964199315.1 Orbicella franksi
ACACTACGATGTTCATGTAAACCATGCACAACTATTTTCTCTGAGAAATTGCCCACTTAACTAGTTTTATGAGAAATCACCCAATTTTTCGTACTTTTAAGATTTAGTCCGCAAAAAAATACCCCGTAACGCAAGTCTTCCTTGCCTGATTTGAACAAAAATAAATTTCCATGTGTGGAATTTAATACGGTTTAAGTGCATCGCTTTGATTGTTTTAATTTTTTTGTGGTAAAATGTTGATCCAGAACAGTTTTGTCCAGTATACTATTTAATTAATTTTATATTTACAGGGCCCCTGTGGATACCAGCCTTCAAGGTGAATGGGCTATCCTGTAAAAAATAAAGATTACTTTCCTCTCATTTTTTCTCCACGTCAATTTTCCATAAAATAATTGTCATGTCATGTCAAAGCCTGTGGGAAATTGAGTCTGCAGTGTCCTACATTTTGACTTTGTGGCAGTCAGCAGTCAGAGATCGTAGGCATTCAAAGTGCTGACCATATTGCCATGTTTCGGCTTAACTCTAAATTGTTTAACTCAAAATGTGATATTCAAAGAGAAGGTAACAATTCTAAGCCCTAAAATGCAAATCAATAAAAAACTCAAGTAAATCTCAAGGTTTTTCGGTCTCACTTCGCGAGATTGCTCCGAAAGTTCCGAAAAGTCACCGACTATCTGACCTACTTAAACACCCGATGACACAGAGGTCACTGGCCAACAAAAATTAATGGCTCATTTATGAAGTTTACACCAAAGAACTGGAAGAAAGGGCTGGAAAAAAGCGAAGAGATGCACAGTTTTAAATATTAACCCAACTTCACTTTATTGCATGACCTCTTCCTATCACGCCCATATACTCAATACTGTCTGCAAAGTTCCAGAAGCAATTATATATTGCGTGCAGTAATGAATGTGTCGACCACCCGCATTCCATTAATGTTTTTTTTACCTGTTTGTTCCTCTACAACTGTTCGGGCCAGAATCACCTCAAAAATATCATGTGCGAAATTTAGACGGTTAAATTTCCGAAATTCATCAAAAAAAGAGGTTGTTATCTTAAATTCAACATAACTTTGATTTAAATATAGTTTAAAGGTATTTAAGCTTATGCTTATTTTGTAATACCGTTCTGCACGTACCTTGAACTTGACGATTCGCCAAATTTGCACACCAACTTTCTCTCCAGCTCCTTGCCAAGCCTTTTCTGTTTCAGCAGATTCTCTCTTCAGCTGTTTAACAGCAAGTAATAAAGGAAATTGAGCAGAGAAACGAAAGCAACAGACACATGCTGACTACTGTCGAGGTCCAGGGCACAACAACATCGAGTAACTACTAGCTGAATTTATTACTGCCTCTTACATTTTTCTCAAGGTCGGAGCCAAACAAGGACAAATTGCTGTCTTTCCAGTCATAATGCTTGGCTTTCACGAGACCAGACATGGCTAGGCTTCACTTGTGAGCAATCTGAAGTTCAGCTCTGCAAGCCAGTAAATTATTGTGCGAGAAGACACACCTTCAAAAATATTTTAACATCTGAAGAACATAACATACCTGATTGGCTGGCGAGCACTAATAAATTATTGTCGGTATTTGTCACGCCTTCCTTCTAGTCTCTTCGTACTGCTTCCCCTGACTGCTTCTAGGACATCACAGGCAACACGGAGACCAAACAGACTTTTTTGCTATTTTGACGAAATTAGGAAACAGTTGAACCCTCGCATACGTTGAATTGATGAAGTTAAATGGAGAGACGCAAGGAAGGGGAGTAGCTAGACGGAATAGTGAATCCCAGTACTGCACGGGGAACACTCGGAGGCCCCTGGGGACCGACCCGAGACCAAATTCTCCGGAATCTTCAGGCTCTTTGGTCAGCAGTCGGTCACCATCCAAATTAGAAACGTGGTGTAGGTGTAATTGTTTAGCGATCAAAAAGCGGTCTGCAAGAAACTTTTGTTACACCCTGATGTAACTCATTTCGTTTATAACATTCATTCGGTATATGAAGTCATCCAAGCCCATTTATTACAATATAGTGAATTTTTTTAAAATATTACAATGTTAAATAGTTCGGGGTGGACATTGGGTGAGAGAGGACTAGGACCGAAGTTAGTTTGAGCAGCTGTCCATGTGACTGCACCACCGGGCGCTTATTGTGCCACGTCTCAGAAAGAAGCGGTTATCCCCAGTTGAATTGAGTTTTTGTGTCCAGGAGTGTTTGTAGAGTCGTCCGATCTCCGTAGAAAAGGTACAAGAACCAAAGATACGTTTGATTTCTGGGCCAAACGTTCCGAAATGTGGCAGAAGTACGGCCTTCTTTGTTGCTTTGTGATCGCGTTCGTTGTTCTTTGCGTGGCTCCTCCAGTTCGGAAAGACAGAAAGAAGGCAGACAACGAATCGGAAGGGAAAGGCGACCCAGAGTATGCTAGATATCTGAAACAAGTGATTGAAATTTTAGAAAATGATGATGACTACGTCAAAAGATTACTAAACGCTTCTGACGAAGAACTAAGAACTGGGCGAGTGGCCGATGACATAGACCTTGTAAAACATGATGTAAGGACTAAGCTAGATGAACTAAAACGACAGGAAGTGGAAAGACAACGAATGATACGACGACAAATGAACGATCACTTGAATGGGCTGAAGGAAAGGGAGTATTGGAATCCGCTGTTTGATGACGATAATCCCAATTTCTTTGGGCCTGAGGATTTTAAAAAGCTACTGAGGAAGGTAAGGCTCTCAAAGTTAGGAAATTTGAATTTGTCTCTTTTTCAACTTTTCAAGGGGAAGTGAAAGCTGTGCCAATAAATCCTGATGATTTGTTCAAATAAAATTTATTGGGAAAACACAGGGGTATTTTACCACATCTGCGTAAACGTGAAATGTCTTACATGAAAGGAAACCAAGATTTTTTTTTTGACATCAACGCTTACGTTTACATGTACGTATCCAGCACTGTCTCAGCCCACTTTATGAAATAACATATTATTGTTACTTTTTCAGTTTGAATAAATTTGTCAGCATGCTAGCCTGATTCTCAGACAGTCCAAGGTTGCTTGTGCAGACTCCCTCCTATTCAACTGGGTAAATTATAGGAGAGAGGAGAGAGTCTGGGTGAGCAATGTTAGACTGTCTGGGAATCATGCTATTAGAATGCAGAATTCTATAGAAGTTTCTGTTAACTTCAATTTTGACTAGTATACTTGTTACACAATGACATAATACAAAAAAAGATTCTGCTCTTTCAATTTTCCAACTCTCACAAATCAGCCATAAGGTTTTTCAAGAGTCTCCAAAAGGCAAGCCAAGCTAACGCGGTTTCGTGATGTCATTCTGTGCAAGAGTTTTTGTCCAAATGGCTTCCGACAAGTCTTTTTAACTACCACTCTGGGATATGGCTGCTCTTGAGCCATATTATTTTGAGCCAAACATGCTTTTAACTCCAAAATGATAGTATCGAAGATTGTGAAGTGGATAATTGCTTGGAAAAAATGGATTTTGCTGACCTTGTGAAGGATGCCAAGTCAGTTGCAGGCTTTTCTCCTTCCCACCAATTTCGAGTCAGATAGAATGACATTATATAAACACGGCCTGGCTGCCAAGACAGTTTCAAACTGACGGCCTCCAAAGTCACTTCTTTCGAGATGAATTTCTTCAGGGTAGTGGGCACTTCAGAGGCTGGAACTTCGGTGAGTGGAAAAGCTGAATGTTGACTTGCTATAGGCGAAGACATAAAAGTAAGCTTTTTGGAGTGGCCTCCAAAACCTAGCTCCAAGATGTGTAGCTCACCTACAGAAAACGACCATGGTTGGTTCAAACAAGGTTAAGTCTTACATGCATGGAGTTATGTAGCTTGCTGATGGCAAATGGCTAGATTTGTGGTCACAACATAAATTTACTGATTCTATGGGTCTAAGAGTCAATTAATTAGGTCATATCCCAAAGATTTTTACTTATAATTTACACTGTAGAAGTCAAGACCTCATGCCTATCAAAGCAGCAATAATTACCATTCCCCATCAGACTGCAGCCACACAACATATCGGACACACTTCCTTATCTACTATTACTCCTAGTTTTAATATTTTATTCATCAAGGTAAGATATCTTTTCAGAATTTTTCTCCCAAAATCATGAGATTGGGAGGGAGGTTGGGAGAAAAGATAAAAGAATCATGAGACTCGTGGCAGAATTGTGAGAGTTGGCAGGTCTGTTCCCTGGCATGTATAACTCATGATCTCACTATGGTGAAATGTTAAAAAAAAAAAAAAGTTGGAAGATGTTTTCATAGATGTTTTTAGTAATTAGTCATTCCAAAGGGGATTTCACCGAAATATTATATATACTGAGCTTTGTTTTGGCCAAAAATAAGTGCCCATTTGAGAAGGATGGTTATAAGGTGGAGTCCTAATATATATTAGTATAAATCTACTAGCATTCTATCACAAATGCCGTTCTCTGATTGGCCACCCTACTCCAGGGTCCGAAATTAACTTTTTTAGGCAGGCGCCAACTGGCAACTGAAATTTTTTTTCAGTTGCCATAAGGAAAAATGTGGTCACCAAAAAGTGTCAATAAAATTTTTCCTTCGCAGCGAAACACAAACCAAACTTTTTGGTCACCACAGGCTTGCCGGCAAAATATTTGCAATCGATGTCATCAAGAATCAAACTAGTGCTGAAATCATCTTTTGGCCACTTTGACGGATCTAAATTTCCACCTTTTGACAGCTAGAGAATATCTAAATCTTCAACTTATTTCTTTGCGGATGTCCTGTCCCCACTTGGTAATAAATTATGGAAAGATTTCAGAACATCTTTGGACACCACCTCGCCTGGATAAATATTCATGGCGAAAGAACGCATGTGGCCTCTTGCGCCCCGCAATATGTATGTTATGGAAACCGCTGAAAAAACATGGCAACGAAGCTTCGCACTGATCGTAGCTGTGAAACATTTTGGTAGATTTATAATAACAGGAAAATCGGTTTTATACTTCAAAAGCAGCAGAGAGGTAAAAAGTAAGTGACCAATTGGCAGGCGGCTTTGAATGTTATCTTAATTGATTTGGCTGAAAATCAAAGTTATTGTTTGTATAATTATCCTGGCATGAAATAGTTAATCGCCTGCTGATGACCAGTTGTGAAATTCTGGTCGCCAGTGCAAAATTTTTAGTCACATTGGCGACCAGGAAAGCACAATTTCGGACCCTGTACTCACTATCTATTCTGTGAGTAGCGTGGCAGTGTGCCCTTGTTAACAAAATGACAGCCACTTCTTGGCATTTTCAAAGTGTCTGAAGAGAAGTTAGATAAAGTTTTGAACAACTACTAGATTTATACTAAAACAATCTGATTATGAGTTCTCAATTTCTCTGTGTGAAAGTTGACTTGGGCTGCCCCCTGGTCAACTATCACGTGATAGAAATTGAGAGCTCATAATCTAATTGTGTAGTAGAAATGGAAGTTTGGTAAGAAGCTTCTTGCGATTTGAATTGTCCGAATTACCGTGTTCTAGAAAATCAGCCCTTGACAAGTTCAAATTATTTTTACAGCACTGTGCTGTTGATATCAACACAATTTAATCCGGTTTGTTAATCACAAGTATGATTACAGACTGAATTGGACGACGCGATGTCCTGTTACCTATTAATCAAAACTATGACAAAATTCAAGAAATGAACAAACCATCAATTGAGCGCTAAACGATTAAATGTTGTTATGAATGCTGAAAAACACAGCAGTTTACTCAACAAAGTGCACCGCAACAGCGTGTGAAAAATGACGCTTACTGTCCAATTACAAGCACGACATGTACACTGTCCAATTTGTCTGTCCAATTTGTTGTCCAACTCAAATCGGGCTGCTGATAGCCAATCACATTCGAGAATTTTGTTATAGTTTTGATTATAATAACAATAATAATAATAATAATAATAATAATAATCATGGTTTAATGATGACTTTTCTGAGTGATAATAAATAGCAATCAATCAGAGCATTGAAACAGAACTCTTTAGTGCTTTGTCATGTTCAGATATCCCCATGTTAGGAAATAGAATTAAACACACAAAGAGGACTATGTGGAAGACTGTTGTTTGCAACATGATTGTCTTTTCTTTTGTTATGACTTGTTTACTTGAGGAATCACACCACTAGGTGAGCTGCATGTGTTGCATAGCTCTCAAGTTGAAAAATTTGAAGTACCGAAGCATATTAGACATAAGCATTTTCCTCAATTGGGAGCTCTGTTTGATGGCAGTTAATGACACCCCCATTTGAATTTGCACACTAGCTAAAGGGTTTTGTTGTGACATGTTCCCCTAGATGCAATTGCCAGGATTTTAAGTCCATAGTGCCCATAAAGCCATGAACTGAAAAGCTGTACCTTAATTTCTACTACCTTCACAGCACCATGAAGAGATGGATAAGCAAGATAACGAACGAAGACAAGAGTTTAAGAAGCATGAGATGGAGAAAGAACACAAAAGAAGGGAACATCTGAAAGAGATGGATGAAAAGGCTCGCAAGGAAGAAGAGCTGAAATTTGAGGCATTGAGACAGAAACATCTGAATGCATCAAAGAATCTTCATCATCCAGTAAGTGATACCCTGTAGTTCTCAGGTAAAAATGAAAACTCTGCTCACAGATTACACTTCTTTTGATGACAGTTCTAAAATATTAATTGAGTATTGCATGATCAAGACAATTTTACATGTGAACTATCCTTTGATACTTGCAACTGTAGTTACATTTGTTTGGCTATGAGATTAGGCTATTACAGTAGTATTTTTAATAATCTACTCGTTGTGCAGGGGAGTAAAGCTCAACTGGAACAAGTGTGGGAAGAAACTGATGGCCTAGATGCAAACGATTTTGAACCAAGAACTTTTTTCAAGCTTCATGGTAAATATTAAATAAAGCTTTACAGTTAAAATGTAAAGTGCAGTCAATGGAGTGTCTAGCCCTTGCTGGGTTGTTATTGTAAGTGTACAATTATAGGTACTTTAAACAATGTGACTGTATCTTTCCCATCTGAATTGTACAATGGTAATAATAGCTATTTTATTAAAAACTGGATCAGTGGATAATGCAATTCGAGCATTTTCATTGGCTTAGCCATCATGGGTTATGAGCCATTACACCATGCTCTACAATATGTAAGCATATGCATGATTTTTTTGGGATGTTTTAATTTTTATTTTAGTCTAGTTGTCTATTCTTTGAGGGCGTTTTTGATAAAACAATTACCGCAGTCCCGCTTCTTGGATATGGAATGATTATAGCCAACTCATATCCAACTTGCGTTCGTCACTGGAATAATTGTAAATTACATAGTCATGTTGCCACTCTGGGTTGTATATTGATGTCACTCATTTTTCCATTCATGTCACATTAAACTCTACACTAGCCTCTTACATTATACTTACCATCCTAGTGCTTTTCAGTGACACACTCATCTTTCGGATTATCAGTTATGTGCCACTTTTTTTATTCTTGCTGCATTTTGACTTCAAATATGATCAATTACTGAAAAGATACCGGGAAACATGGAATCTATTTCTTTATTTAATCTGCCGTGAGTTAATTATCTCTGTCAATGTTTTGTTTATCTTCCTAGATACAAATGGAGATGACTACTTAGACACAGGGGAATTAGAAGCTCTTTTTGTTAAGGAAGTAAGTGTACATGTAATCTACAAACCTGATGCATATACACTGTAAATTCTGAGATGCTATAGCAGCAAGAAGTAATACAACATATTGCCTACTGGGTTCTTACAGGTTTGGTAGCTCTCTAAAGCATAGATGTTAGTAAAATAATGTACATGCAGTGCTGACAGTTTTCCCTCCTGAAATCTGTCTTTAAAGTTCGTGCTTGAGCCTTACTCATGCAAGTTAGTTGAGTTTACGGCAATTCTTAAAATTTACACAAGTTCAGTTTTGGTAGATGTCAATTATCTTCGCCCCTCTGCTGAATGAAATCTCAAGAAAATTTCTAAATGTGTTTGCAGGTGACATTCACAGCAGAATATTAAACAAAACATTGAGTTTTGTAGATATCAATCTTCTGTCTTTCTGCTGAATGACATAATAATTTTATGAAATAGCAACAACCACTTCAAATTGCATGCCACCGCTTGTGCTGGATCCTTGGCATGGACTGGTGATGACATGTTAAGACGGATTCTGCTCAAAGTTTGAGCAATAAGTGCAAAAATTATCTACTGAAAATCCACTCATAGCACAGTTACTTTTGGAATACTATTTAAAACAACTCACTTTAGTTCTTTTCTCTAAGTGACTCCGCGATTAAATTCTCAAGCATTCTCGAGAAAGTTAAGGTATCATGATAGGTGGATTGACAGTGTTTGGAAATCGCGCACTTATGCTGGCGCTTTGAAAGAAAACCCTATCAACCTAAACATTTTCTGAAAGCTTAATAGTTATAGAATACAATTATAGCTTTGAAATTTTCTTAAACAGTTATTGTCGCAGTGAAATTAAAAGAAATACCAAGAAACACTGCTTTGCTTAAACTGGTTCGCTTCTGCTCGTGAATTATCAGAGCAGCGCCATTAACATCAGAAATGTTTTCTCACACATCACCCTCAAAAAGGGTGTCTGCGATTTTCCAGATGTGGGTTGGGTTTTTTTCTACACCCTCCTAAAGTTTGATATTTTCAATGCAGATGTTTCCTTCTACTAAAGAGGCCATAACTTTGAAACGGAAGTGAAATTAAACAAAGCCCGACACCTTTTTTGAAGGAGGTATCCTGGAACATACCTGCCGGTTTTGAGCCAATTCCGTCGGAAGACACCAGTAAACGAACTAAAAATGTTCATCCTTATATGCAGTTTTATTTTATTGAGAAAAAGAGGAAACACTTTTTATGAGATGGTATGATTAGGTGTTAAAAATCCCCTCCACACTGACAGATGTTGGAATGGGTCAGTGTACCACAACAATGGCTTATGACAACTTGAAATAAACAGACATCTACAATTCCCCGTCGCAGTGAAATCGTCCAAGAAGCGAGAAAATAACAAGAGCTTTATACAGGTTTGCATTTAAACTGCCTTGAGTTCTTTTACTTAGAAGATTTCGTCGGCGGCATTGATATTATGTTGCTCAAGTTTTGGCTTCTTCGTTCTCCAGACATTTTTAAAACCATGCCTCGTGAAACCAAAAGAGGAAATCTCGATGTCAACATCTGCACTTGACTCCCCCGTTGTGGAAGTTTTGGAATCGCGTCCGTTCTCCAGCAATTTCGTGTGACTAGCACTTGTTGTAGTTTGTCCTTCAGCTTCATTGATGGAACTAGTGTCTTCAAGTTCCTTCAACCATTCTTCTTGGTTACAGTGCAACCGTGGGCTGCTCATAGCCAACGGATCTTGTTCCTCGCTGAACCTGTGGGTTCCACCAGATTTTCGCCTCTCCAACTTCTTCGAAGACAAAAACACGCAAGAAGTTTTCTTGGGTTTTCGTCCTGATGCTTGCGATGAAAGAACCAGATCGAGAACAGTTCGCATGTGCAAATGAAACATCACACCGCAGTTCGCTTTACACGTGACAACTGGCGATGAATTTTATATAGAGGTGTCAATGCGCTGTAAGGGGTTAATGAGAGTCAAAATCAGTTTATGTCTCTAAGTTAAAACTTAAAAAGTAAAAAAGCTTTTCCTACCATTCTTTTTGCAAAATATTTATCTCAGTCTTCTCAATTTGAACAGCAAAAAAATATTTTTCGCATTTTTAACCGCATGGCCATGGGCCGAGTGTGGTTCATGTTCTACCCTTAGTTTATTTTTTTATTTTTTATTTTTTTGTGGGAGACCAGACGCAGATCTCCACTCAGCCAACTTTGAATTACGCAATCTGTAATGTTTACTCGCCAAACCTTGTTTCTTCAGGGTCAACAAAAATCTCAGATTACAAAATCACGCCGAACCTACACGTTGCAAAAAAATCTCTTCAAAAACCCTGACATTGAAGCGATATATCACTTTAGCGTTAATAGCTACCACACATCGGCAGAAGGTAAATCTATTCCTTAACAATCCAGCTTTATCATGCTAAAATGTCAGCGAAATCAAACAAAACCAGAATTAATTAGAATTTTTTTTGTGACCTCACTCCCCAGACTTGACCTAACAAAGGGAGCCATGGTCGCCCATAGCAACCGAAAAACACGAACATAACAAAGCCAACGTTTCGGCCAAAAAACTCGAGAATTATCGCCTGAGAGCTTAAACTTGAATGGGAATATCTTTTCGAACTTTTTTCAACTCATTTAGGAGAAAGACTGGCCTCGGCAGGCTACAAAAATGACCAAGAGAAAAAACAGAACAAGACAGCAGAACAAACCAATAATATTTCACCACGTGGCTTTCGGCACGAAAACGAAAATACAGCTTACTTCTGGATAAATTCAGCCTTAGAAGCCACCAACTGGTCCCATATTACTTTCTGTATCCTTACAAATGTCCTGACTTCCATCTCCGAAAGATTTTGCCCCAATTTTGAGCAAATAAACATTTTGCCGACAGCGACCACCATTATGGTGGCTTGCATACTAAATTAGCTAACTTGACAAAATTCTCCCGAGGGGGGAGGATGTGATGAAAAGAGCAGAAAAATGGCCTGTAATTGTCAGTTTGTTAAAATTTAACTGGAAAATATAGCAAAACCACATACTGAACAATCACATGCTCACAATTGATCATTTTTTGATTTTCTGCTTCAAGAAAAACAAATTGTCTTTTTTCTTTATGGTTAGTTATTGCAATCAGGAGCTCTGCTTTTAGCCTTGGCTGAATCTATAATTTTTTATACTAGGAGTTATCATAGATTATGAGTGCATTTGTGTAAAGGTGTTTGGGCAAGGTTGACATTCTGGTCTATATGGGCGATTTCGTCTAACAGGGCTAAACTCTACTTTCGCACCAGAAGTCTACATACCGCCTTAAGGCATCGATAAAATTTAATGTTAACAGTGATATCTTTTAGTCTCATGATATCCAGTCAGAAAGACTTGAAAAACATTGACTACGTACAGCTTCCAAATTACAGTGTAAATGTCCACAAAAACCCACACTTGAACGAAACCAAGACCTGCACCCAAAAGAAATGTACAGCACATGATTTGGCGATGATGTCATTCGTTTCACCCCTGCTGCGGGGCGGCTAAATCAGTGTCGCAACTTTGGACGAAGGTCCACCATCACATGAAACTTGCCTCAAGTCTGCATTAGGACTGCGTTCTACGAACGCAATAATTTATTAACATCTTGTTGCCCATTTAGGTTGACAAACTGTATGATGAGAAAGATGACGACTTTGATCCAAGGGAAAAAGATGAAGAAATTGCAAGAATGAGAGAACATGTTATGTCAGAGGTAATTAAGAATCAAGCTTCTTGAATGGATTAATTTACCTGACCAATCAAATTCAATGTAAGTCTTACAATTGAAAAATTTAAATGCTAGAAGATCCTGGAATTCAACAATATTGTGTGACATAATTTTAAGAAATCAGCTATGGCGATCAAAATAGTGATTTAGTGAAGTGACATTTTTAAAGCTAGTAAATAGTTGCCAAAGCAGTGTTAATTTGACAGTTAATACCTCTTGTTTGATGAGTGTATGTTTTGAATTTATGAACTTGAGTTAAATTTTCAAGTCTGAGTTTCAAATTCAAGTTAAACTTTGAGTCTAAGTTGGAATTTAGAGAATTAGAGTCAAATATTCAAATTTATTTTTAACTTCACATAGTTTTCAGTTTTGTAAGTTATTTACCTTTAAAGTGCCACTATGATCAAAAAATTCACTTCTCTTTTTCCTTCAGATTTTAAAAGCGTGTTTGTTTGACACCTGACTGGCAAAATCTTGAGCTTCGAATTTTACCCTAAGGCTGTTTTCTTTGAGTGCAAGTTTAGGATTTCACAGTCTGCCATTTCACATTCAAGACTGACCGATTGGACCTCAGAGGGTTGGATCGAGGATAGAACGACATCAAAGACTCACTAGCTTAAAATTGCAGCGTGTAAACACAGCTTATTGTACATACAAAACACGAGTTTAAAGGTCTGAAAGTTTGAAACTCCCATGTTGCATATTAATTTAGGCAGGTGCATTGCATTTTTAAACTAGTGGGTCTTTGACGTCATCTTATCCTTGATCCAGCTCTCTCAAGATTTTAAAGTTGGTAATGGCGGACCATCAATTAGGAAAATTTCAGTTAAAATAAAGAGGTGCCTTTTTGAAATGAAGGCTTAAAATTTTGGTCACTTAGTGGTTAAGTTATATAGTTTTGAAATACAAAGAAAAAGTAGAATTGATTTTTGGTCACTACTACTAATTCCTAGCTCCCCTCTGGGAGAATAGGGCCATTTTTGGTCACAGTAGCACTTCAATCAGAGTTTTTCTTGTAGTTTCACATGTTACCCTTATCTTGTGGTGAAAGCTAACCCTAGCCCTAATCCTAATCAGGCGAACTGGGATGACAGGACTGACGGCATGTATATACTACTAATCCAAGGTTGCCACACTCAGGGAAAAGTCAGCAAAAATTAGATTTGATTTAAGGTCAGGGAAAAGTCATAGAGTGCTGTATCAGGTCAGGGAATTTCTAAATCCCTGTTCAAAGTCAGTGAAAAGTCATGGAATTTTACCTTAAAGTTGCTGCAACTTATTTTATTAGATATTTTTGTATAGGCAAGGCAATTTTGTTTTACAACTGTAAAAATTATCTGAGCCATCCTATTTGTGTTGATTCATTGCCAGAATAATCATCCTGCAAGATTAGTGAAAATTGCAATACAGTTAGTGAAAAGTCAGGGATTTCTTTTTTTGTTTTGTTCCGGTGGGTGGCAACCCTGTAATCAGACAAGCTCAAGCTATTCCAAGTTCTGCTAGAGCTTAAAATAGTAACTTGGCAATTAAACTTGAACTCAAAATTTGAACTCAAACACATCACAAACTGCAGATTGACAAGGATAAAGATGGCTTTGTGTCCCTGGATGAGTTCATGTCAGCCAGTAAGACAGATGAATTTGAGAAAGATGATGGCTGGAAAAGTGTGGAGGAGGAGCATCCATATACAGATGATGAACTGGCAGAATTTGAGAGACAGCTTCAAGAAGAGGAGAAATTAAAGATGGCCCAGGACAAAGCCATAGAAGATGTTAAAAATGTGGCCACTAAAATTGCTGAGGTTGGTATTACATCTAATTCACTCAACTAAGACAAGAAAAACAAACATTTAATGCACCGTGACAACTGAGTTTGTTATTTTGATTCACTGTCTAATTACAATGTCCTTTAAAATAGTTTAAAGTTATAAAATTATTGGCTCAAATTTAAGTACTTTTTCCCTATGAGCCACTGAACATGTGAGTATCGCAAAATTAGGTAAAGAAAGTACTGAGATGTCTGCTCAGTTTCAGAACTTTCAGCATGATACACTTGACTGAGACACCCCAAGATACTGACAAAAGATACCTGGCCAAGTTATTCATTTGTATTACAAAGTTTCTCGCTTTGAAGCGAATAAAAATTTTAGTTTCCCAATTTGTGAATTATAACATGGATAGCTTCAAACAAATATTTGCCTAAGGGCAGTGCTAGTTTAATTTAGCTCATCCGAAAGAAACCTAACATTTCCCAGACTGTCTCAAAGTCTTGTGTTTAATTTTCATGACAGGGATTAAGTGAGGCAGAGTCTTTAACAACAATTCAATTTAACAAGACGAATTGTCTGTACGTTTGTTACCTGAAAAGCATTTTGCTTGAGAGATTGGCCATACCTTTGTTTCCTGAAACAAAGATATACCTTTTTTATGTACACTTGAGTGCTCACAGCTACCTTCTGCAGTCCAACCCCCTTTGCATGTACAATTAATTAATTGCTGTTAATTGAGTTTAACTAATAGCTCTTTTAGGTTATATCTTAGCACTGTTACATGTGAGATTACATCAGACCCCATTGAAGAAGAGATCATCAAAGACAAGATCATGTATTAAATAGTTTTCTAAGGTCTATAAGAAAATTGTTCATGTACAAGATATAGAACTGCTCGTGGATAGAATTATTTAAAAGATATTAAACTTTTCACTGTCAGAAGTGTTCTCATTATGGGTCAAGTGAAAATGACAAGACATGCAAGGTTTTTAGCTTTTCAGTGTACTGTCTTCAATTATAGCAAAATATTGTGGTTTTTTTTGCATTTGATCAATAGCAAGCAGTCGTAGCAGCAACACTTGAAGAGCATAAAGAAGGAGAGCAAAAAGAGCAACAGCAACAACATGGAGAATCACAGCAGCAGCAACAAACACCATAAAAGAAATACTATCAGTTGGAGAAAACCACCATTATGGCCCAGAAGACACAAACAACTCAAAGATTTATTCATATTAGGCCATTCATCCCTAAGACATAGACCAATATGGCTTTCCTACTAAACTTGTCTTTTTTACATGACTCTCCAGACATGCTTTAGACATTGTGTTGTTCAACCAGTTAAATTAAAGTGTTTACTTCAAGTTTGGAAATTACTGAGTGGAGAATAATCAGATAAGATAATCAGAAAAGGCACTTAATATACTAGTTGGATTTGTGTTAAAAAAGTTGTCATTGGCACTGACTTTTGAACATTTTTAATCTTTTAACTAAACCTGTTTATTTTGTAAGACTGTGGTGCGTGTGAATCTGACCGCTTCCACTGAAGATTTAACCACACAGAACTGATGTAGCTTTAGAAATCACAACTTGCAGCCTTGACATTGGGGTTAAGGGAGTAGCCCTTTGTATGTTATTATCTTATTTAGTTAGCATCTAGGAAATTAAAAAATCAAGAATTAATGGAAAATGTCAAATAAAGTACTTTTTAGTACACTGCAGACATCAACCCGCCTTTAAGTTACAAGCAACTTTATATACTATTGTACAGTACTGTACATAGAGTGCAATACCATGTGGTGAACACACATGCAGTAGAGGTATCTATCAGACTCAGGAGAACAATGTGGTAGTGAATTTATCTTAGTACTGCTGAATTATTTACAGCAATCAAACTTTTCTTCTGTGTTTGTATCCACAAAATGATTTATCTGACCACAGAAGACATTTCAGGATTGTAGTTTCCATTATTTTGTTCTAAGCAAATGTTTTATTTTTCCTTATATAGAATGTAATGATTAAAAAAATGAATAATAAATTCACACTGCAGGTTCCTGAAACCTCTCAGAATAGAAGAGTGTTTTCCCTTTTATATTTACAGGTAAACAGGTCTGTACTGAACAGCGTGCTCTGTCGCACAACAAACAAGATACACTGTTAGTACTCTTATTCAGTTATGCATTGTTCTTAACGTTTCTTGCTGTTTGATGGGAAGAAATGAACCACACTTGTTCTGCTTATTGTGATTTCCACCCTTGGTAGTATTAGACGTGATAGCAGTTATTGCAAGGGGTCAATCAACAGAACTGTTTGTTCACAATGGGTTTCCAACCTTACCAGGATTTCAATCCGAGACCTGCGAGGTGTACTCATTTGGAACAATGCTACGTTTTTTTAAGAATTGATGTTGTGAATAACCCAAACCATGTACTGTGTCCTAAAACGTAAACTGAACGAAATGGCATTTGTTTGCCTCTTTTCATAATTCTCTAGTCTTGTAATGTACTGATAAGGGGGTCAGGAATAAGTCATTTTCTACTGTTACACATGTAAGATATAATGTATGACCTTTAATGCAACATTTCGCAAGTTATAAGTGGCATATTATATTGTTTCCCAAATTTGTTTGGAGCTTTTTTCTGTTGCATTGCTATCGCCCTCTCTGGGTAACGTTCTGTTAACCCAACATGGTTTTAAATCGCTCTTGGGTAACACTGGAAACTGAAAATAATCTTATAACGTTTTATTATTAGCATTACTTGCTATGAATCCACATTATATTACAGAATCAAATATATTACAATAGTTCATACCTGCCGGTCTCAACACTTACAATAAACGGCATGCAATGCATGCAGAAGCGATGACGTGTACGTGCTATTTCTAAAATTGTTCTAAGAAAATTGGAACATAAACAGACAGGCGGCTGGTTAAACTTAATTAAAAGTAAAAGTAAGTTACTACATGTGTGGGAAGTAGCTGTATTGCAAGTAGCTTTGCATACTGGTTGGGTTTTGAGAGTCCCAAGTGATCGCTCGCATCGCAAGCTTACTTGTTCCCTTTGTTCAATTGTTCCTCTTTGAACTGAATAATGCAATTCACCTTTCTTCCTTGTGTTTACTTTTCGAAGGGAATTCATATTTTAAAAAAAGTTTTTAAAAAACTTTATTAGTACTAATAAATATTTTTTTGCCAAAAACTTTACAAGATTATTTATAAATAATTTCAATTAATTTAATTTTGTATTACTATAATGATAAATTGCAAATATTGCAAACAAGTAATTCACTTTTTGCCCTTTAAATTTATTAGTATACTGTATTGGTACTAGTAAAGCTTTTTAAAAACTTTGCAAATATCAGATTACCCACAGTTATAACCTGTTTTCATTTATACCGCAAAAGGATTAGTTCTTCAGCGAATTACTTTTTGCAAAGTTGAAAGATGCATTGCCTCCAGGTAAAATGTAAACAACAGCATAAACAAAATCTTCCCTCTTGCATGACTTGAGTATTCTTTGGCTTTCATGTAGATGTTGCGTAACCCAACCGCCGCTCTGTATTGCATTAAAGAGACCATAATCTAAGCAACATTAACCAGTTCTGATAAAGACAAAACCTTCCGCTAGCTCACCGTTTCGTAACACAGCGAACTTCTTCAATGCTCATCTTCAATTCTTCAATTCTTAAGCCCACAGATATGTTTAGTTCAGCCCTAAACAACGCTCACCAATACGTAAATTTAATATAGACTCTTGACCTATCGCATTTCCCAAACACATAAGTTTAGTTCAGTGCTCATACAATACTCACACAGTGTTTATTTACTACCCCCCCCCCCCCGGAGTGTATTTCCCTTCCACAGAGGGGTGAATTAGAATCGTGCGCGACGTGCGCGACATAAGCGCAAACATGCGGTGCCCATCCAAAGGAATGTCGTGTGCCAGCATAAACCGATGACGTCACATTTGTGACGTCATCGCTTAAAAATAAAACTTCATTTCAATGTTCCATATTGTTTGTTACTGCTCACAGAGATAAAAAGTCCACATTAAATCACCTTACTCAAGATTCAAGAGTATTTAACAGTTACTAATCCTGATCTGAGTACCTTGAGAGTGTTCAGTAATTAAAAAATTCAGCCAAATTTCACACCAGCGACATAACAACTATATAGACATAACGTTCGACATGTCATTATGAATGTCATTATGCTTGCAGTGTGAACATTCTGACAATGAAAACAGCAATATCAGAACATGAACATAATCACATTAGGGAAAAAATCATTTTTCCTGATCATGTCTTTATGTCAATGTGAACATTACTAAACACGAGCGATTATTTTGTTGTCACTGAACCAGGCTACCTTGCTACCTTGTACCTTGCATGACATGCTAGTCATTCTCAGGATTTGCATTCTGTGAGGTTGAAGCTGGCCAACAGGTTAAGCAATAGAGCACTTTTTCTATGTTTAAATAGCCTCATCTAAACACAACGCAGGTTCGGAGAACTCGAGACTGTCTTGAGTTTGCATAACTGTCGAGAATTCTCCCAACCCCACCCCCCAAGGGTTTAGATGAAGCTATGTAAACACGGAAAAAGTACTCTACTGCTAAGCTGCTATAAAATATTTCTCAAGAATACGTGCAAATCTAAAACGTCACAACCGTGTTTACATACTCTCACCTAAACACTCCTAGCTACTCCTATCGACCAATGAGAGCACGTGTAGTATCTCAGTTATTTAATAATACCGACTTATACATATGGGTGAACAGAGCCTAAGGTTACAATGTGATCACGGAAACCAGGGGTGCTCTCCATTATGCCAAACCGAATGGTCACATTTTCCGATTAAACCGGGTCAACCAGTAGGAATGGCTCTTACCATGTTTAGTCCTTTTCCGAATTCCCTAATTAGGGCAAAGAACCGGTTTGTCAAAAATGGAACGGTAAATTTCGGTCGGAATATTCCGACTGAAATAAGTGGACCACCTCCAGAGGTGATCCCGAATATTCCGGTCAGAAGAAACGGAAACGGACCTTTCCATTTGAATTCCGACCGAAATTTCTGAAATCTTTGGCATAATGGAAAGCATCCCAGGACCACCCAGACAACTAAAACCAATCAGATGGCAGAACTGAAACAATAGATTTTCCAACATTTTCGAATCGAGCCAATCAAAGGTCCGGTACAAAGCAGTGAAATATCATCTTGTTTGTTGTGATGCTTACGCAACAACGGTGCCGCCCAATAAACTGTCAAGCTCAAACTGTTAGTAGTTTTGCATGCTTGCAGGTTTAGCCCTTTGAATACCAAACTTTCGCCAAAAAATACCGTTTTTAACCGTTTAGTCAGGTTTTATAAGCTGCCATGACGCTAAATAAGCCTAAGTTTTGCTAAGAAAGCTTTTTTTGCTATTGGAGAGATTTTTCGAGGATTAGGTACAAAATTGAGCAAAATTTCAATTCCCGGCATGCGCATAAGCCAAAATTTGGACACTGGCCACCTTTTGCATTGTATGTTCTTTCTGGCTGCGTGAAAAGTTGGATGTTAATTACGGGCGAAGCCTAGAAATGGACCTTGATCAATCATAGGCGTAGTGGACCATTTTACCACCGTTTTTGCACCAAAACTGATAACGTTGTTTTTCAATTTGCGACGTCGGAATGTCGTCGATATCTAAACCTGACCATTGTGCGGAAAGGCCTAGCCTAGTACTACCATCTGCTTATCAAGAATGTCTCATGACATTTAAATTGATGACGTCACAAGTGGTATAAAGAGCACGACCATTAATTACGCATATATGCGTAGTTGGTATTTAAAGGGTAAAGAAGAATTATATGCTGCACTTTCTATGGGGTCGATGGTTGGTTTACACAATACATGAAAAGAAAAGCTGCGTGAGGGTAGCACTCGTAAATATATATTGCCAGCAGATTGAGTGGTACAGGGTTTGAATAGTGTCACGGCTGGTTAAAAGAAACCCTTCAAATAGTCTCTTGAGTAGTTTTGCATGGGCACAACAGGTTCGAAATGTAC
Source organism: Orbicella franksi (assembly GCF_964199315.1). NCBI lineage: Eukaryota > Metazoa > Cnidaria > Anthozoa > Scleractinia > Merulinidae > Orbicella > Orbicella franksi. The sequence goes on from NC_138150.1 coordinate 10,950,882, forward strand.
AAATTGGAAAGGGATTATTTTCGATGTAACTGAAAGGAGCTGAAAGCAAACTTCAAGCAAGATAATTGAAAAGTTAACCTGACACAGAAATGGACTTGTAACCTGAATTCTTTGTTCGAAATATGTCCAATTTTTCCATCCAGGGGAGTTTCCTATATGCGCCATCGTCTTTTGTTTTTGTCTGAGTGATTTTACACGCTGAGGCTTTAACAGTGCAACGTGGAAAAAATTCATTTAAATTTGCAATGAAGATGTCATTTCAATACACTGATAACCCAGAAACTCAAACTCCGATGTGTACAGCTGCCGAGACAGTGAACGCAATAGTTTTACTGAGAACTGCGTGGTGGATTTCATGGTCGGTTGCATTAATGACAACCCAAAGATGTGTTAATTCAGCATGTGTCTTTCCCAAGAAAAGGGCTCAAAGATGGCCACCCAATCTGGAGTTCAGGACACAAACCAGTAAGTCATTGTGTGCCATAGAGTACTCAACAAAAAATTATTAAAAGATTAAGGCATCATTAACCCCCCCCCTCCCTACCCCCCACCACCCACTGCTTCCCTAAAGCCACTGCTGCCCCCTCCTTCCCCACCAAAAAAATCACAATGCTACCAAAATTACCATAAGCACCAATTTTGTATTCAAGAAATACATCCTAATGACTGTTTTATAACTGTTTGCCATCCTGGATCAAATTTCTCATAATTACAGGGCAAATCAAGCCCAGTCTTCCATAGGAAGCCCTTGTAGTACTGTGCCTTAGGGTATAGGAGAGGTCAAGAAAGATCGACTGTATTTACATGCACAGGGAGTAGAGGACTCTTATTTGACAATATTTTATCTCCAGCTAAATGCACCGTACGTGCAATTACAGCACGAAGCCAGAGAAAAGTAAAGTAATTGTACTTGGTTTATCATCACCTAAAGGCTAACACAGTGATTTTGTTTATTAAAATTGTTCCCAGAGTTCTCGTTGGTACAAGAACTTTTTTTTCAAACTACCTTGACTATTGACTTTTAGCCTGAAACTGTTCACGCTTAAGATGATAACAAACCAAGCAAGTAGTCGTTAACTATCTAATAGTATGTCTATGTATCCTAAATGTTCTCTTCCATATTTTGCTATCATATCCTGAATGAATTGTAGCTTAAGCTTTTTCACACACCTGTAAAAAAATAAAAATAAAATACACCACCCTCAAATATGGGCAAAAATACAATAAATAATTAGAAGACCTAGATTTGCTTGGAAGGGTACAGTAATTTTTACTGCAGATTTCCAGGTAAAGGAAAGGAAAACTTTAAAAAAGCTTAAGAATTCATGTTCCCAAGCTCATCTACAGCATTCATAGATGATATTTTGCCAACATTTTGAAAATTAAAGATTACAAATAGAATTTTTCTTTGAATTGATTAGATTTCTATTCACAAACACTGTTACTAATGTAGTAGTTTGTGCTTTGTTTGCACCCTTTTAAACACTACCTGCCATTAAAGGCTTACCATTAAATTTTGGAAAAAAATAATGCTTACTCTGCATATAGAGAGCTGGCCTTGAACTTAAAGAAGTCAAGTGAAGGTGGGTGAGGCATATGCACGGTGAAGACATTTGGCAACACAACAAATTCATATCTGAGGGGAAAATGTCTGAAGTTAGCTTGCTACCATTTTCTACTAAAACAACAAAAAGATTACAGAGTAATCATGATTACTAATGTAAAACACTGTTGACCGAGACTGTTTTCATCAACAAACTAAAACTGATTTTTTTTTTCTTGTCACTTCATGACAGATGTCGCCAGTCTCATCAGGCTGGTGGCCAAAGCCCTGCCAGAGTGCTCATAACCCTGCACTGGTGGATTTGTGACAAATGTGTTTAGCTGCAGAAGATCTTACAATAATGCAAGGGTGTATTTGCAAAAATTATTATTATAATATAGGTGTTACGTCTGAAGACCTGTCCCAAGAGGCTATTTCCAAGATGCCTCTTGCCTCTGTGTGAAAATGAGCCTTTTTGTAAAACTATTCATATGAAAATGTGTTTCATCTGTGCCATTATTTTCATGCATATCAAACTCATGGATTTTTCATATGAAAAGTTTGCAAAACAAATCACTTTGAAAAAGAGGTAACAGGTAACTCAGATTTGGCCAATTTCTTTGGTGAAAGTTAAGTAAACTGAAAACAAAAAAAATTCAAAAACGAAATACATTATTATCTGATCACCCACTATTACACGCAACTTGTTTTTGCAATTCACAAGTTAAAAGGACCCAGGGGATTAAAAAAAAGGAAATGAATACGCACACGGTGGTGTCAAACTCAGCTCATGACTGACATTTTACAAATCAGGAAGAAAAAAAGTGAGGCTAATGAACTCATGAGCCAAGCAATGAATTTTTCTATTATCTTTTTGCAATAATGTCTGTGTAGATGTAATCAGCTGTAACTAACCCTTGAGCTTGTAATTCCATGATGTGAGTCACTTTATTCCATCCAAAACCCACAAAACGTCTGTCATATCTGCTGACATTACTTCGTACAACCACATAAGGTTCAAAGTCTTCTTCCCATTGTATCTGTAATAAAGGATTCACACACCGTACATGTACTTTAGCCAATATATCAATACAAGCACTAAGTGTAAAGTGCATTGTCGTGCATTGAATGAGTTTAGCAAAAATAACATTGCCAATTTTGAGCCTCTTTTTTAAGGCAGTTTGAAATTTCCTCCATTAGATTCTTCTATTCTTTTTTACTTTTTACTCTGCTAAAAAAATTTACATCAAGACCTCAATTTTCTCAAAATTGGTGGTCTTACTAAGTGAATTTTATAAAGGTAATTATAGAAATAGAAAACAACAGCACTATGTTTTCAGAGCTTGATTTAGTTTTCCATCAGGCTCTGAAAACAGTTTTCTTTATTCCTGAATAAATCTGAAAACAATTCTCAATGCATGATAAAGATTGTAATGTACAAATTGGTCAAACTACACATACTTACGTAATGTATTCTGATTATTCATTTTAAAAAATTATGTTTGTTTGTTCAGTTAGAAAATTGCAAGTAAAAAACATGACTGGTTTACCCTGAAGTACGTACAGTGTAAGGTGTAGTAGCTGTTCTCCACTTTGCATAGTTAGTTGGAGCGTGGCCCTTAATCCACACACGTTGCCTGAAATTGAACGTGGACTTCAGTCAAAGTAAGGGTAAGCTATTTAATAGTGGCATTGCACTGGCCTACGTATCAACATTGAACAACACTAATTTGATCCTCTTTGTGGTGTGGTAAGGTAGTCTGTGGTAAGTCTGTGGTTAAAAAAAAAAAAAGAGCCTTGACTACCCCTTCTCTTCTGGCCAGCACTCATGTTTGGTTCCCTCTTAGACTAGGAGTATTTCTACACCCCACTAGATGGGATGATACAAAGTTACCCCCCCTCCCCCCACCCCCCTGCATTACATTTGCTGGTACACATCTTTACACCTGGGTGGAGAGAGGGACTGCGAGAGTTAAGTGTCTTACCCAAGAACACAACACAATGTCCCCGAACAGGGATGGAATGTACACTTCTCCATCCAGTGACCGGCTCACTAACATTAGGCCAATATTTCTGTCTCTCTTTGAGATGTGATACTTGAAAAAAATTGCTTTTCTTTGCGAGATGTTTGCACATAAAGGGTGCATGTAAGCATGAGTACTCACTTGAGTCTAGTCAGATAGATAGAACATACACTGGAAGGCAGGAAGGCAGACTATGAGGCACCAACAGTTTACCACAAGGGCAAGGCACAAGGCACATATTTTGTATCGCTGACTGGTATCAAACACTATTACGAATTTGTTCTATCTGATCCTTTGTTTTTAAGAATCACATCAACCAGCCAAGAATAAACAGTTGAATGATACATGGATGATTTCAATTTTTTCAAATAACTTCTCTTCCTACCCAAATGAAAATATAGAACCCAGATCCCAAAGTGATAACAGCTGTGCTTTGGTCTTGGGAAAAGAGAGTTTGTAGTTAAGTGTCTCAAATGCTGGAACGACAAAAGCCTGAAAACAGAAGAAAATTATGTGTCATATCTAACTTTAACTGGACTGAATGGTTACAGATTTCAATTGAATTCATATGAAACAACTGTTCAAGAGGTATGTTTTTTTCAGAATTTTCAAAAGAGGAGTTACTCTGTAATGCTGAACTTTCAGTAGCTGTTTGTTCATTTCCTTGCCAAAGTTTGATGCATCATCTCCTTGTCCAGGTATTTGGTATTATCATTATGATAGCAGCCAAAGTTTGAAAATGCAGAACAAGCCAAATTAAGTATTTTTCATGGAATTCCTCATTTTGTTGCAGTAATCTTGAGCACTGCAGAAGGGTCCCTCTACACTTAACTTACCTTTTTGTTCATGTTTGAAGCTGTTTTCAGTGATTTCCTGTAGAAAAGAAAATCACAGCTTGTTGAAGTCACGTCACTTCCCCATAGTCAATAGAAGTGTATTGGAAACATCCATTTTTTTAGAGGAGGTAAAAAGAAAATTGTCCATAAGATCAATTTATTAATCCTAAATGCAATGAAGTCTGAGTTTTATAGTCCTGGATTAAGGTGGAATTGGATTAACACTGCACTCTCAAAGCAGTGCAAAACAAAGACTAAATTGTTCACAGAAACTGCATTTAGAACTGGGATCAAAAAAGAAGCTAAATGTTATAAGGTGAAGACCACAGGGTTAGGGTTAGAGTTAGGGTTTGGAAAAAAGTTCATTAAAACTCAACCCCAGATGTTTTAATTTCTGTTTCAATTACAAAGTCAGGAAGTTTCTTCAAACTAAACAAATAACATATTAGCCACTTATGCCTAAATAACACTATGTAAGAGGCTTGAAGTGAAAATGTTGGTGGCATTTTTTATGAATGACATCATGACATGGCCTTAAGTACAAGAGATGTCCTTGAGGTAACAGGACAGATTTTCTTGGATCAAAAACTGAACTGAAAGAATTAGTGGCCTTAAAATGAGAAAAATGCAAGGAGAATGAAGCAAGCCATGGTGCCAAGTGGCACTTTCAATATGCCTCTTGCTCCACATTTCAGCAGTGCCCATGAGGTGATAATAAAAGCTGCAAAGAGAACCATCTGTGCTATCCTATGCTTTGTTGATATCACAGATGAAGAGCTTTTCTGGACAGTTGTCAGAGCTGAAGGACTGATAACCTCCTGCCCATTGACCCACCAATCAGAGAACCTACAGGATCCAGGCACTTGCACCCACAGCCACTTTCTGCATGGACAGTTGGGAGGTCAATTTGGGCCAGATGCAGTGAAGAGTACAGGTAGAGATAAACCAACAATATATACTACTCCCTGAAAGGGTCAGTCATTACTTTCTGACATTCATTCCTACCTTAAAGAGTCATATGCTCTAGGAGCTGGTACAAAGTCAATGTCATCCAGAAACACAAATGGCGTGTGTACATTCTCCAAAGCAATGTTTCTCAAGTAATTTACAGGATAAAATTGCTGAGGAAAAAATGTTTAGCTGGTAAGTTCAAGTACATGCATCATCACCACCATCACTTGCAAGTTTTTTCTATAAACTATAATTGTAACTTTTTCTTACTACTTTCTCAAGATCGGCCAGTCAAAAAGCCAATGATACACAAAAAAGTCATCAATTTGGGAACTTGTGGCAGAGCAAAGAGTGGTATTAAATGAAGTGGCCCTAAGTATTACTTACTCCTTCTTTAAAGACAACGTGATATCCAACATTTTTTCTTCTGGCTAATTCTTTAGAGCTGTGCACATAGCTCAGGAACTGTTGAGCTTCACTGTCAGACATGTACAGAGCCAAACTAATGGGACCTGCGACACCAGAACCAAAGGACACAAATGGTAGTGATCACAACAACTTCACAGAGTATGCCTTCTCATCCAATGCACAAAATAAAAACAGATTCCCCTAGGGGGAGGTGTTGTAAAGAAGACTTGTTGCGGATTTTTACCTTTCCAGTGAAGGCAGATCGTTTCAAGAATCTGAAGCCTGGCCATTGACATCTGCACTACAAGTGTGACATCAAAGGGTTCAACTACCTGCCAAAACACAGTTAAAATGAACTTAGTATTTAAGCTTACAACTGAACACCATTAAGCAACATGTCATTTTATAGCCAAATATCATGATCAGTTAACTAAAAAGCGGTTACCAAGTACTTTGCTTAAAATCTTGATGTGTACAAGGTGAATCCCTGAATGAGAAAATTAAAACAGTCCTGTTTAAAGTCAGTCCTTTTTTGATAGCGTAAGAAATTTATTACAAGGAAAGTAGTACAAATAAATAAATGTAGTTACGACTACATGATATTCACTATATCTAAATCCATTCTTTGCTGAGCCCTAAGCAAATTTAAAATAACCCCAATTTTTAACCAGTCATGATCAGCATACGACAGGAAAAAGGTTTGCCTGAAATGTCAGCCATCTGTTACAGTTTCAGGAGAAGTAAATATTAAGTAACATTTTACAGGGCACATTGTTTAATCAAAGACAAATTTTTCTTTCTCTTGTCCATCGACATTATTTTAAGGACAAACATGGAAATGCTAGTAACATTAGTAATGCACAGGAAATGGCGTTGAATTGGCCATATGCTCAGAAGATATATGAAAAATGTGGCAAGACTAGCCTTGAACTATCAACCACAAGGAAAGAGGAAAGTTGGACAGTCAAGGAACAACTGGAAGCAGTCCATGAAAGAGTGGGCTACTCCTGGGTGAGAGCTAAAGCATTAGCAAAGAACTGCATGCATTACAGGGTACTGGTGGATGCCCTATACGTTCCCCTGAGGGTGATAAGAATCAATGATGAAAAGGATTAGTTCTCTGCATGCTTATTTGTCACATAATTGGCACCATGACATGGATGTCCAATAATTACAGTTACAACTTTTTGTAATTGGACACCTGTAATTGGATACCTACAACCTTCACACAGCAATTACACATGCATTAATGGGTCCCTTCCCAATGGTTTCCTACAGTTGTTTGAACTTATGGAAAGTACTACTGACTTTCTAGCTCAAAAGAAGTTCTCAAAAGACTCATTACAACTTCACAATGCTTTAACTGTGTCTTTCTGAAATGGCTTAAACTGCTGGATGTTGTGGCCTTTTGTCTGCGATGTGTGAATGAACTCAAAGTAATCACTGCAAACATTTTATGGATTTGGCTTCTTCACGATGTATGTAGCTTAAGAGATTATTTCTTTATGACTACAGATTATATTGAGAGCTTTAAAAAGAGATCTTGAATTACATGTAGCTGTTTTGATCACAGGACGCCAGAATTAGAATTGTTTTTGCGACTGGCAGCCATTATTATTTTATGCGCAACCATGTTCCAATGCATTAGGACTATTTTTCAACATGTGGTGAATGCCCAGGTCACTTAATGGTTTAAAATTTTCCTCTGACCACTACTGTTTAATTGGAGGCCTTCTACAAGCTCTTAAAAGAGATTTAGTCAAGGATTCTTTTCTTTTACAAGCCAATTGAGTGTTTAAGATATGAGCCACCGCCAAGTTTTATTCAATGCATCTGATCCCCCAGAATAGAATTTAAACAAGTTATTTGATGACTTTTTCTTTCTTTGCCCAATAAAGAAACTCAGGGGGCTCTATTTTCCTCCACGTAACCATGATTTAACCTCCTGCATAAGTGGAAATTTACGACCATCATGATGTGTGACTTGCTTACAAATTGTGTGAATGATGCTATGAATTTAAAATCAATAGAACAGACATTATCTTAGTCCCTTGGGTTTTATTTCTTCTCTGTTGATAAAAGAAAAATATCTCAATTACATCAAAGAGTTTGCACTCCTCCGAAACATGCTGTGTTGTCGGCAGGACATCGTTATGAATAAGTGATAAGTAAGAACAAAAGCGAGAATGTACGAATACTCAATGACCCCAGAATTTGAGGAACACACTTAAAGCGACATGAAGTTGTCACGTTTTTTCATTTCGAAATTTGTTATAAATTCAGTGGAGTACAATTCAGGGCGTTATTATGCTCATAATTTCAAATTGGCCTTGCAATTTCTGCTCATCCAATTTTGAAATTACTTACCCAATTACTCCCTGAATTGTCCTGCATCCAGTTCAATTAGTATTACTAATAATTTCCTAAATCTGTATGTTAACCTGCGGTGTTGAAACCATTTTCAATTCAGACTTTACATTTTTGGTTTCTGGATAAATCATTTTTATGACAACCAAATTGTTTAAGTGACTTTATCATATGGCTAGCTCTGTGAGCGGGCAAAATGAATCAAATCCTGCACTGTGATTGGCTACCCCAGTGGGTAAGATGGAGCTATCTTGCCCGCTTGGAACTACCCACTGTGTCCTGGAAGAAAAATTTCCCCGAAAGCCATATAATAAATCCTTTATTGACCAAGCTTGTTAGGTCAAGATGGCTTGATATTGGCCTCATTCTTTTTATTGCGAGTTTATGGACCTCAACTCAAGCTCGGTCCATAAACACACAAAAAAAGAACTTGGCCAATCCAGCCATCTTGACCTCACACTTGGTCAATAACCCATACGTATTCAAACATCCTTACATGTATACAAATCACATTCCCATGTCCTGTCCAAAAAAAATTAATGACATCACTAACAGGCTAAAAGCATTATTATACTGGTAATTTATTTTCTCTTGCATTCAGAGTAACCTATCCTGAGATGAGAATGCCTACTTACTTGTGAAAATTCATAATCCAGATAGTACAGATGAGTTCTGTACATCAAATCCCTTTCTTGTCTAAACTCAAAGCAAGCATCTTCATTGTCCATCTTACCTGCACTCTGAAAACAAACACTGCCCTGTCATACAATACGCCCACTATTTTACTAGCGATACAACATTTGAGAAGAGCAACTAAAGATAACTAAGTTAAACTTAAGACAAGAACAACTATCAAAGGGAGCTGATTTCAAGCTATCTTTTGGTAATTCTTGCCAGGCAGTTTGCGCTCAAGTTGTCAGTGACATCTCACCTAAATAGCAAAAGATCAACACCGACCAACTCTAAATCTTTTACTGCCACTTTAAAGGCACGAAAAAATTTCCACTTAAATGGAAAACTCTGTAGAATAGTTTTATACTTTTATTCAAATTGACTTGTACCTTCTCTGTTGGCTGCTGTTTGATTGGGTTCCCCTCCGTATTTTGACTTATCTTGTTATTACTCTCATCACAAGGGAATATCCACCACCTGAAACAATATTGCTCATGTTGATTTTCTCACAAGTTACGTCAACATCAATAATTGTCTTTTATTCTTAATCTTGGCTATCAAATGACTTAGCCCAACATACACGAGCCTCCTTGTAGCTCAGCAGTCAAAGCATCTGATCACTGTGCAGAAAGTCATCGGCTTAACTTCCGCTGGGGGGTCAGACTTTTTCCCCTGCCTTGTGGGTCTCAGAAAATTTGGATAGAATCAGGAAATCTTGCAATCCTTTGGGACAAGTCTTAAAGTGCCATTTGTAAGTGTTTCCTTCTGTCTCAGAGTTCAAAATCATCCAAGTCTCAGTCTTGGATTTTAAACCAATGATCTTGACATTCAAGCGAGTCTTGGATTTTACCATTTGTCCTCCATGGCCACTGAATTAATTTTACGCCTCCCTGAGTTTTCCCCTCCTCCACACAGGATGATCTGACATTGATGACTACATCACTTACAACACAGCTGGACAATCAAATATGAACCTACAAAATGACTTAACTCAGACCAGATTGATATGTCAAAGACCAGTAAAATCCACAACATTTTCAAGGCTTTTTTCATGAGATTTTCATGGTCAAAATTAAGGCCATTTTCATGGTTTTGTTACCATGGTAAAAGCATTACAAAGCCATGATAATCCTTTGAAAACTTCCATTTTTGTGTACTAGACCATGAAATACTCATTAAAAAAAGCCATTAAATTTTAAATGGTAGAAAGTTGTTTGTTTTTTTTCAAATAGGTTTTAAATGGTGTTGAAAACACCATGAATTCAACACCAGACTTTACATGATGTTTACTGCATCTTTGATGGGTTGAAAAATTTATGGCCCATGAACATTCTGTGAATCTGCAAGTTTTCATTGGCCATGAAAAAAATCTTCATGAGTAGATCATATTTGGATGTCCACCTTTTATGGGGTAGATGAAGCCACATGATCACCACTTTTAAGTCTCCCTGTTCGTTACTAGTATGTACAGTTAGAGTATGTAAAGTATGTGGTGGCTAGAGAATATGATTGAGTGTAGAAGGTCATGGCTTAGACCCCCTCCAGGGCACAGATGTTTTTCTTTAGCTTTCCAATGAAGTTTTCTCACAACAAAACAAGTTTTGACAAACTAAATGCTTGTTTGAAGAAATACCAGAGTTTTATCTGAAAGTGATAGTGTTGTGATCAACAATCATCTTAAGTAACAAGTATGCTTACAACTGCTGTACAGTACAGCCCAAAAATAATGCACGCACAAGAAGTGGCGCAAGAAGTTCTTGCACCGCAAGAACACACAAGCCGCTGCAAGAAGTAAAAATGTTGTGTTTTTGCAGTTTACCCACGAGAAGCCGCAAGAAGTTGCCGGATTGCAGAAGCAAAAAGAAGTTCTTGCACGTGCATTATCTTTGGGCTGTACTGTAGTTGTACAATGTAACAGAGTAACAGTGTACAATGCAATCTTACTCACTATTAGGCAAGTGAAACAATAAAGAATGTTGTAAGTTACCTTAAGAAGTTGCCATCATATTCCAGGAAAGTCAAGTACAGGTTCCTAAAAAACTCCTCATATTTGTTCTTCACTAGCTGCTTCTTGGGTGAGTTCCAGTGAATAACCTGCCAGTTGTTAACAGTCAAAGATTGACCTTCCAGCATATAAAAATAATCATGATTGGCACTGGACTAATATGTTGGTATGGTGGACTCATGTTGGTCCAGGTTTGAACTGGCAACATAACAAGATGTCAGCAGTAACTAGTGACATGGACTAGAACATACACCGCTCTGGAGAGTAACAATCCTTCTATAGGAAAAAAACAAATATAGTGTCTTGCCCTTTCAATCCAGAGTACACAACTACATGTATTACTAATTAGGCCACTATATATGCCTCAATTGTTGTTGTTGTTGTTGTTGTTGTTGTTGTTGTTGTTGTTGTTGGAGAGATAAAGGAAAACTGACTGGTGTATAACCTACACTGTTGTCTATTGTAAACAAACATGTTACCTTTAATTCAGAAACATCCTTGTAACAGGTCTACAAATTAAAGAGAAACAAGTTACCTTTGATTAGAAAGTAATTGACTGTTTGCTAATTTATTTACAAACATCACACAGAATGTCATTGAATGAACAATTACCGGTATTTAAATGGGTTACAGAACACCTACCGCACTGCGAGTATTGTCCCCAAGTTGAACATTCCAAGTACAAGGTAGTGTCAATACCAGATGGGGATGACTCTTTATCACTGCATTAAATATGTCCTTGAAAATAATAATGCATCAATATAAATTACTTTAACATCCTATGAAAAAAAATGGAATAGTTTATTTTTTCCCCTCATTTTAAGATCTTGACAGTAATATAAACTATATGCAATTTTTAAGACAGCATTACTGACAGGGAGAAAATATGTCTTGCATTGGGTGGAGTCAAATAGCCATGAAGCCCAAAATGAGCAGAGCTTGAAAAGCCCCCGTCCACTTGTCTGGAACAAGAATATTTTCCTCTCAGGGAAGTAACTTTCTCTGCTCACTTGCCCCACAAGCAAGAGCCCAGCCAAGCTGACTAAATTTTAGACAATGATATTAAAACAACACGTAAATTTTAGGCACATGGGTAATTAAGTGTTTAGATGATGCTTGTCGAAAATTATAAATTATAGCGTTGTCTTGTTGACTGCATGAGGAGAGTTTACAGTTAAGAAATGATTGCCTAGCTAGCGTATGATCAAAACCTGCCTGATCAATTTCTTCCTATAACTAAGAAAATGTCAATAGCCATGTTTGGCACAAAAACGCTGTGTTTATTGTTATGTTAATTCACAAGAATTTTCCAATTTCATTGTATAAAACCAAACTTGACATAAATGTATCAAAGCTACATGTACATAGAAACTGTATGCGAAAAGAAGCCGTAAAAAATGTGTGCCACATAATAGGTTACAGTAAAAGTTGTCTAAACTGTGCAAATGGCAAAAAGTAAAAGATTAGGTCATAGGAGCAACTGTTATTTGTAAAGTTCTGAACTTTGAAGCTTTTGTACACCCATTTCAGTGCTGAGATGCCAATTTTAATTTTTCAACCAATCACAGGCAGTAAAAGGGAGAAAGCATTACCATGTTATAATACTGTCTCTCTCGCAAGCAAAACTATGGGAGGATTGTGAACGATCTACTCACTTTTAAAGTATACATTGTAAAAGGAAGGTCATAGAATGCTTTTATTTTATTCAGCACCTTGCCATTATAGAAAAAAAGTTTAAACAGAACAATAGAAAGGCAAAATAATATGATTCCTCTGCACTGGAAGATGAAAAGTAGCAATTAACTTAATGTTTGCCACGTATTCTGCATTGCTTTTAATAGCCTTTAGTAAACTTGATGCTAACTCTCACATAATAATTATTATTGTATAGGACACTTAAATGCTACATGTAGTAATACTCACTTGTTCCCCACCCAATTTTTGAAAAAAAAAAAAAAGACAAAAAATAGATGTAAATCTTAACGGTTATATGCTAAGAATTACAGATGAGATGGCTTACCTGATCTGCTAGAGAGGTGGATAGCATGTTCATAAGTTCTTTCTCAGCGGTTAGTCTCCACAGACTAGTCCACTTAGTCTGACGCAACTTGTACAGATCTAGTAGGATTACACCTGTGTTGAACCCTCGTCCCTGGATCAGAATCATGAGATCTTACATTGATATGAGGCCCGCATGCACAAGGCAATAAGTATGGGTTATTGACCAATTGTGAGGTCAAGATGGCTGGATATTGACCAAGTTCTTTTATTTGCGTGTTTATGGACTGAGACGGAGTCAAGGTCCATAAACTCCCAAAAAAAGAACAAGGCCAATATCCAGCCATCTTGGCCGCACAAGCTTGGTCAATAAAGGATTTATTATATGGCTTTCAGGGTAATTTTTCTTGCGGGACACGGTGGGTAGTCCCAGGCGGGCAAGATAGCTCCATCTTGCCCGCTCGGGTAGCCAATCACAGCACTGGATTTGATTCATCTTGCCCGCTCACGGAGCCAGCCATATAATAATTATAATTATTTACCACATTTGGTAAACAGGAATCAAATAAAATATTGTTGCTGACCCATGAGTAACAGGTACATTTCTTGAAAAAAAATTTCAGACATTAAAATCGCAGACATTTTATTTTGGATGTTTAATTTTCCAACACTTTTTATCTCATTTCAGACAAATTTCTTTATTGAAACATACCTGAAGTAACTATCTTATCTGTAAATAAGATAGTTTTTCTGCACCGTCAAGGTTTTACAAATACCAGTTGAAAAAATAAAACAAATTCTACAAGCGATACATACATGTATCTCAAGCACTGTCTCAAATAGAGTTCCCTCCCCAAAGTAAACTAAGAGTTTTGGAGCTACTTAAAAATTTTATGCTGTACTGTAACATATGATTAAAATTTTGGATGCTTAAAAATTTGGACAGTCTTGTTTTCAGGCGCTTTTTTGTCTGAAATCAAACTCATCCTAAAATGTTTTTCAAGTAAATTACTCAGGAAACTATAGATAGATAACTATGGCTGTGAACAGTGTATTTGAGGAGATCTTTTTATGCACAAGGTAGAATTATGAAAGAAGATGCTGCAATGCAAGCATTGGACAAACTCACCAGAGCAGGCCAGGGTCTATGGTTTTTCCACAGTTTACCAAGATACCAGTCACTCTGGTTTTCAACAAGACCAATTGCCTGATTAAACAACAGAAATGAACCACAAATAACATGTATAAGTAGAATTCTTCTAAGTATACTAATGCAAATGCTGCAATCTGATTGGCTGAGCTATCATACACTATCAGCCAGTGTGCACATACAGTAATGATGACATATTCTCAGGTCTCCAATGTTTTGGTAGAAGATTTAGAAACATTACCTGATAATTCAGTTTCTAGAAAAACTACAGAAAGGAAATCTTGAGCTTATACTCTTATTGAAATAAAATGAAACCTGAGTAACCCTGAGTGAAATGGATACTGTAAGTCAAAAAAGACTTTATATTTAATATATCATTATTACAAAAACAATATTATAGCTTCCACTTGGCACGAAAATATGCTTGGATATTTGTCCATGGACATTATCTGTTCCGAGCAGCAAACAACTTTCCAAGAGCATAGCTTGAGGAATACTGTGAGCTTTGAGGGATAGATAATGTCCAAGGACTAATATTCAAGATTATAATCCACCAAAGTTTTTCACTCGCACATGATTGGTCTAAGCAATCTGGAACATACCCCAGCTAAAACTGTTTTCAGAACAGCAGCAGGGCTCAACACTAACGGTAGCCAACTAGCCACAGACTAGCAGAAATTTAGTTTTGGCTAGTAGGTTTTCGATTTCCACTAGCCACTTTGGCTAGTCAACAAAATGAAAATGTCTGAACTAGTTTCTGTCTTCTTCCAGGAAGACAAACACAAAATTTACACTTTTCTTGGAAAAAAAGGTCAGAATTTCATTGTGGACATATCAGGGCACTGGGCATGTGGAGTTCAGCACGTATGCAAATTTAAGTTTGTCTACTTTTCACTGGGTGGAACGTAAACTGGGACTTGAACATGTTAATTTTGTTGAAAGAAACATTTGACAAACAAGACAGGATTTTCTGAAAGCACACATCAATGCTCTTTTTTTTTTATGAAATTTTTTTCATGCACAAAATAGTGCGGAACTGTAAAGGGATCACATTTCATTTAGCATAACAATACATGGGTGATTTGTTGTTGTATGCATACTTACAAACTTACCACTACAGAAATAATTAGATGAGAAAGATGTATTTCCTTTGACATTTAACCCAGCCGTTTTTAGCAGTCGAATTTCGCCAACGACAGTTTACAGTATTTTTCAGATAGTTGTTTTGCTTTTGAAACATTTCTACGGCACCTGTCTGTGAAGAAGTCTCGACAGTTTTTACAGTGACATCTTGGGGGTCTCAATATTTTTCCAAGGAAGTCTCAGAGAAAAAACAGAGTCCTGAAAGTCTTTTTGGGAACTGGAACTTTTTTGAAACTAGTTTAAGTACAGTATAATTACCAACGTTATGTATTGAAGAGAGTTGCTTGTGTTGTGCTTTCAAGTTTTGCTAGTAAATCTGCTGTTATTGGACCTACCTGAAATTTTCACAACATGTTAATTTTGCGAATTGCTTGGCTAGTAAAAAACGGTTTTGGCTAGTAACATCTAAGTTATCACTAACCACTAGGCTAGTAAGTTGAAAAGTTAGTGTCGAGCCCTGCAGCAGTATTGCAAAAAATATTTAAAGGATTATAACCACAGTAGCCTCCACTTGACGCAAAAATATGCTCATATATTTGTCCATGGACATTATATGTTCCTCAAAGCTCACAGTTTTCCTTGAGCTATGCTCTCAAAAGAACTGTTCGCTTCTCGAAACAGAAATTTCCACGGACAAATATGTGAGCATATGTTCGCACCAAATGGAGGTAACTGTTTATATATTTTCACGCCAAAGGGAGGCGATTGTGTTTGTTATCCTTCAAATATTTGCACAACATGTGGGATGTTTTGAAAATATTGCCAGGGAATATCATTTGGATAATCCCCAATTTTAGCTGGGGCATATTCAGTCAAGTGATGCATGTAGACCAGTTGCATCCAAGCAAAAATATTTGATGGATTATAATATCAGGTATCTCTCTTAAACTTGACTTCTCACTTAGGACTAATAACAGTCCTTACTTCAAATTACTAATTTTAAATAGAGCTGACCTTTTTTCCTGTAAGCTCATCAAAAATCCTCCACAGTTCAGCAATATCAGATGCAAATATAACATCAGTGTCAAGAACTACAACCTGGAAAAACATAAAACAGTGAGGAGCTTAAGCAACCATGACAGCAAATTAAAGCCAAGGAAGGTGATTAAACAATGATTTTATATTCAAAATATGAATCTCATGAGAATCTAGGTTCATTCAGTTTTGCACTGTCAGAGCTATCCCAAAACTGAGTTTAAGAGATTGGTCATTATGGTTCATTCTCTTTAGGACTATGCAGAATTTGGCAATTTCATTCTGTTGTTTTGTAGAGAACGGCAAAGAAATGTACTCAAGAATTATAACCCATGTGCACAGCCATTGTACGGCTCATTAAGTACATTAAGCTTTTTATTCAGTGATTTTCCTATTCCTGTTGCTATTGCCATTGTGGCTACTTAAACTCCTAATAATGGAGCTACATGTAGTCAAGAAGAATCCAGAATAAAAATAAAAAGAATGCAACCAAAGAGCTGTATCTGTGTCCAGGTGTCCATGGCCTAATGCTATAGCTAATGGTTTGTAAGTTTAAGTTTTGTTTCTTTCCCATATTAATAATTATTATAAAAATAATTGTGACTGTTCACAGGAAAACATACTTTAACGCTTATCCATTAAACGGCTAAAAACTAACAGATAACTAACGGATAGTTAACGGCCTTCAGAGCATTCTAATGCTTTGTGCTAACGTTCTAATGGCTAGCAAGTTTTGCCCAACAGCTCATTATAACATTCTAATGCTTTGTCCTAATGGTCTTACGGCTTAGTAATCCTGCCTAACAGCTCATGAAAACGATCGGCAATGGTTTAAACAGCTGAGAGAAAAATCTAACGGATAACCATGAAAGTGCCTGAATGCTTGCACCTGATCTGCTTGAGCGTTAGCAATTGGCGCCATGCATACTGTACAGACAAAGAACAGTTTTATAAATCGCTACAGGAAAAGGTCAATATCCCCACAAAAATTTAATGCCAATTACATTCATAGCCATGAAATGGAAACACTACTCAAAACAAGTGCTAAATTCGTTGAGACATGGGCCCGCGGCACCGAATAAAGTCCTATGTTAGTAAGATGCTAGCAAGTGAAAAAGCTGAATCATGACTGGTAAGTTTTGTATCGGCATGAATTCCATAATCAATTCGTAACACAATGCGTTGCAACGTAATGTTTAATGCTGATGTTTTTACATTTGTTGTGACCTGATGTGACAAAGCTTGCTTCATTGATAAAGTGTTGGTTCTGATAGTCAAAGTCAACAGCGTATCAAAATAGTCGTTAAAACATTACCCCGGAATTAAAAAGTTTTGAAACCAGTCTCTTGAATTACACTGTAAACAAATTAAACCAAATTTCACACTCAATGTGGATGACCCCAAAGTTCACTAAGAACGTTTTGTCATCTTCAGCGAAAGTCCTTAGTCGTGCATCCCAGCATATCAAAATAGTCATAAAAACATCTCGCCGCAATTGCTTTTTGGAATGAACTACTGTGTAAACATTCCGCTGGAATTAAAAAGTTTTGAGCCTACAGTAGTCTCTTGAATTACACTGTAAACAACTTAATGCAAATTTCATACTGAATGTGGATGACTCCAAAGTTCTACAAGCATTTTGTCATTTTCGGTGTCATTTGATTGATTCAGTCACATCATACTTTATCGGTGAACAGCACACAATTTTGTCAAATCTCAAGCTAGATTATTAAATGCATACAATAAACCCGGAATTAAGTCACTCATCTTATTCCCTCTTCAACTACATTGCTCACTTAGTCTCCGTAATGCAAGCAAGACTATCCCCGGCACTCGCTCGTCCACTCGCTTGCTTTAATACCCCACTAGATATCATGCATTTGCACTGTAGCTTACGAAGTTGATTTCAGGCCAAGACATAGCTCACGTCTTGCAATACACAGATTTCTTCACTTATAACCTTTGCCAGCCATTCCAACAGATAGCAAACAGTTAAATTACTGTTTAATGGATGCTAATTTTTTCTAACAGCTCTGCAGCGATGGGCTTTCCGTTCTAACGGTATGATGCTAATGGCTAATGGATACAGGCTAACAGCTAACGCTTGCACTTTCTCCTCTAATGTTTTGACTTTTACTGCTAACAGTTAGGTTAACCTAAACACCTCTAACGTTTACAAGAAAATTTTCTAACAGGAAACTAACAGATGGTTAACAGTTTCGCCAGTCTAACAAATAAGCATTAAAGTATGTTTTCCCGAGAATGGTCACAATTATTGTTCCAAGCACTTTTCTTTTTTTGTGTGTGTGTGAAATAAATTTCTCTTGGTTCCATGTATGCATTCCCTTGAGTCCTATCTATATGCCAAATCTCTCTCGGTGCCAATGAAATTTCACACTTCCACCCTTGACTCACAAAACCTCAGACTTTTCAGGACTATTTTGTAAATTTCAGCTTTCCTTTATTGCATCTGATCTTTCATGCAGTATAACTCCTGAGCCTAGTCCTAAGCTCTCTTTCACCTAAATGTACGTATGACTAACCATATACAAGTATCCTGCTCACCTTGTCCAAAG
The DNA here is from genome assembly GCF_964199315.1 of Orbicella franksi. Lineage (NCBI taxonomy): Eukaryota > Metazoa > Cnidaria > Anthozoa > Scleractinia > Merulinidae > Orbicella > Orbicella franksi. The sequence goes on from NC_138150.1 coordinate 10,969,530, forward strand.
ATTGTGGAAGTGCTTCCGTTAAAACTAGCTTCATTAAACCAAAGATTCCAGAGTAATGTTTATTTGGTATCCAAGACACTTTGTCCTGCAAGGTTAATTAAAGCATGCATGTTACTTGTAACATAATTTTTATTGCTAAAAACACATATAAACATCAAAAATATTAATAAAAGACAATCTTGGCTGAAAAGCAGGTTAAATTCCAAAGTAAACCTAATGCCACAATCACTTTCTTGAACTGATCCTGGGGTTTTAAGTCGATATATCTCTAAAGGCTGCAGCACACTAGCCGATTTTTTGTTGTAGAACTGCGAATTTTTTGTTGGGGTCAAATTGGGTTAAAATTTGTCGGGCCATCAGTGTGTCACACACTGGCCGATTTTTTTGTCGTGACTAACCGCATTGATGCTTGGGACCGAGTCATCCAAAATCAAGATGGCACCTATTCCACTCACGTGACTCTCATGACATTTCCTAATTGGTTGAGGTGTGTGTGAGCCCTGATAAATTGTCTTGGTCCACTGCACACTAGCCGACAAAGCCCGACAAGACATTTTGAGATTTAGCACTGTCAGATATCACCCAACAAGCCCCCGATCTTGTCGCAGACTTGTCTGAATTCACCACACACCAGCCGACAAGTGAAGATTTTTTGTCGGCAGACAGAAAATCGGCTAGTGTGCGGCGGCCTAAAGTGTTTTTAATATAAAAAGTCTGGTTTTCAATTTAAATTAACCGAGCGTTGCCATGTTTACTTTTTCATGGTAATTTATGACATATGCTAGCTTATTTAGCAGCTTAGTGCATAGCTTGATACGAAACAAGTCTTGCATTCCATTTGCATCCCAATAAAGGAACTAAAAACTTCTGGGGGTGGTCAACCATGTCTTGGATGGGAGCGGGTCAAAATTTTATGACAGTACATATTCATCCTGAATATCAATTATATAAGGTAAATTCTCAGTGTTAAATAACTTAATGAGCTTTGAACAGAAAGAGCACTAGAGGTATACTACAATATCAACTTGAGTGTATACTTGCTGACCAATTAAAGTTTTGTTGAGGAGACCAAAGTTTGCAACAATACAAACCACATCTGATTCTCAAGTGGCCATATCTTTATTCTCCCAGAATTCCCTAGGTGTATCACATACTATGTCTTGAGATACTACAGAAAGCAGGTGTTACAGCATTTGAATTCAGTAACATTACAATCATAATGTTCACAGCTTACATGACAGGTACATGTAACATATATCAAATAAATTTATTGACTACAGCAGTGGGATTTACAATAAATCTCTTATTAGATGTTTTGGTGTGTAGTATCGCTGTATATTTTTACTCTTTGTTTGTATTTTGACTCAACCTACGCGCTTGTCAAAATACAGCACAACTCATAAAAATATAGAGCGATACTACATACCAAAACACCTAATAAGTGATTTATTATAAATCCCACTGCTGTAGTCAATAAATTTATTAGTGAAAGAGGAGAGTGTGACAGTTTTGCATGCGTGCACTGACCTGTCTGGCAAACACGTTTTCTACAGTACAAATAACAGTACTGTGCAATATCGCTGTACATTTGTACTGTTATTTGGGTGGGTATTAGCTGCAGTTGGGTAATAAAATGATCTACATGTATTGTATAGATGAAACATAATTAAGGAAAACTGGGCTGAGTGTCTAACCTTGACAGTTTCAGTGCTGTAAAAACTTGTGTCAACTGAAAAAAGACAAAAATTAGATTATTATCAATCAAACTGCAAAAGATAACATGGATTGTTATATTTTTTACATAACCTTTAAAGTACCATTGAATCTGCATCTTATGTTTTAAGAAGTTTTCATAAAGCAAATAAAATAGATTGATGTTAATTAAATAGAATTAATGATTAAGAACATCACAGGGTAGGTTACCATTGAAATTCACTTCTCTCCTCAATCACAAAAAAATCAGCTGTTGCGTACTTTTTGAGTTGAGTCTACTTCTTCAAAAATTAAAAGATGGAGGGAAGAAATGTGACTGATAGTCTGCCACACGATGTTGACTTCTTGTAGAATTAACAATGAATTTAAATTTTAAGTTCGTGACAATTTCAAAAGGCTACAGTATGTAAAGTTCTTCTCTGGGTCATATCAATTTCGTGCAGCACACACCTGCTGGGATGGCCCACGTTTGAAAGAGGAAAGTTAAAATCTTCTCTGCAATGCCATCTGAGATGAAATGGAAATGAAGAGGATTACGGCGGTGGAACAGAATGGACTTGATAAGGGTTACTACTTGTCGACTTGCATTGTGACCTGCACAGACCACTGCAACGTGTATAACCTGCAAAAAGACAACACTTCACTAAACTTGAAGTCAATAATAACAACTTACTTTTATAAACAACTGATTGTAGGTACATGTATTTGCACCCCTTGCTGATTGTGCAGTTTAATCTTGAAAAAACTGCATGGGCAATGAGTAGAACTGATTCAGTTTATTGACATAGTACACTTTAAAGACTTTCATGTATATAACATTGTAAACACTTGACTACATATTTCTGGCCTTGGATGGCATGGTTTTGGTGTTGATAGAAGCTTAAGGGAAGAGACGAGATCAAAAAAAATACACATGTCTTTGACCCTTAATTTTTTGCAAGTAAAGAAACCTGTGGAACTTATATGTGACTGGTTTGTCAAGCCAGACAGTATTCCAGAAAAGCCTGGTTTGAATACTGAGTAAGTATATGGAGAAGAAGGGTTGTCAAAAGGAGCCAGTTGTCAATAAAAATCACCATCTGCTGGGCTACTTGTCTCATTCTTTAGAAAACGATGGCAACATCAGCTTCCTACATTGTGTAATGTACTTCAAAACTTTCTGACAATACTGTATGGAATCCAGTTGTCAATACATGTAATACAGTCATGTCAGTTCATTGCTTAGTGCATGTTATTTTAAGGACTAGTTTAGAATGTAAATCCCATTTACTCCACTTGGATTACTGTGAACAAATCAATTACATTTCCCAGAAAAAGGTTGTGATCAGAAACTCTAAGTTACAGAGAGACAAAAATGCAACAATATAGTGTTAGTGATATCCTACCTCACAGCGATACAGGTTAAGATCATTCATGCATGGTGAAGTCTTGTTTTTCTTTGCGGCTGATTTAATAGTTAAAAAGGAAACAAGGACAATAACCATATTAGTAAATTGTGCATGCTACAGAAACTAGCTGGATAATTAATAATCAAGCTATTGTTGAAATCTACATGGATATAATAAACAAAGACACAGGCTCTGAGAAACCAGGATAGACTATGCCTACATGAACATGGGCTACTTCAATACAATCACTTGGCCTGGGGATAGACTTAACTTTCTTAAAATCTTTAACATCATTGTCTTAATTTCTTAATTTTTTTTAAGGTTGTGTTCCTTGATTAATAATATACGTGAAAAAATTACTTGATTCTGATTGGCTGAGAACAGTGCAGTTCCAGTGTAACAACAGTGCAAAAAGTGTAACACCAGTGCAAATTACACAATCGTAATTCTAGATTATGATTGGCTGAAAGAAAATAGGAAATTTTCTAAGCCAATGATATCATGTAAAATGATGACGAAAATTTAGAGCAGAAACTTTGAAAAACCTTTTCTCGAATGAGAAAAAATGGCTTCAAGAAAGATCATCCGGCATGTCCTCCACGTGAATTTTTTTTCATGTTTATATTTTTAATAAGTTATCATATGTTCTTTTCGTTCAATTTGGAATAATTAGCACTTGTGAGTTTTTAAAAAAGCTCACTCATTCAAAATAATTCCAAATTGAACTCGAAACTGTGTGATTTCCTATACTAATCATTGATAACAATTACAATTTCGTCAAATGTGATTGGTGCATTAACTGCTGTATTTTGCTCTAATTAATCTACAAATTTGTAATGGGATAGTGTAATTGGACAGTTGACTGTAACTGTACACCTGTAATCGGACAGTTACATGAGCCAATCATTTTAAGTCCTCTCCAATAAACCCAGCAATCACAACATTGATTGAAACATACTAGCAAAAGTATGGCTCGGTGACATAACAAGACAAGTTGACTAGGCTTGCTCAACACAACAACTTTATTCTCTAAGCATCTTGGGTAATACAACAGCTTAACACAACTTCCGGTTACGAATATATTACACTGCTTTCCCCCAGATTTTCAGGATGCACTTATACCCAAGACATAGTGATAACCTACAGTTACAGGTTAAGTTTAACAACTGGTTTTCTAATCCTTTGAGATCTTTGCAATACTGTAGGTGGACTACTTACAACTAAAGGAGATACAACAGTATCCTCGTTTTCAGGCAGATCTACATGTGGTTCAGAGGTACTATCGAGAGGATTCACATTATCATCATTTATTTTCTGACCACTTGATTCAGGCACCACGACATCTGGCTCACTGACATCATCTGGTACATTATCATGTGCTCTTATCATGTGATCAGTGTGCACATATCTAGTTTTGTGTCCTGTCCTAACTACATAGGTTCTGGGCCCACAAACTTTAATTACAGTGCCTGGAATCCACTTATCAGTCTTAGAATTAGCCCTTGAGTTTCGTACCCACACCCTGTCATTTCTTACAAAGGATCTTTCCCTCTTACATTTCAAATCCTTATACATTTTCTGTTTCTCTTGCTTATTCTCTACAACTTGTGCCAGATTAGGCTTAATCAGACTTAATCTTGTTCTTAGGCAACGCTTCACCATCAACTCAGCGGGGGTCACACCAGTTGTACTGTGAGGGGTTGTGCGATACCGAAATAGAAAATTAGCAAGTCTGTGTTTCATAGAGATGCCCTTTTTACCCTCAAGCACTTGTTTAACTAAAGCATCCTTAACAACTCTCACAGACCTCTCCGCTGCCCCATTAGATTGAGGGTGATAGGGTGGAACCAACGTGTGCTTGATGCCGTTTTTGCGCATGAATTCGGCAAATTCAATGGACGTAAACTGTGGTCCGTTGTCAGACACCACCTCTTCAGGTAAACCATGAGTAGCAAAAATTAAACGGAGCTCATCAATAGTCCGTTCAGTAGTTGTAGAGCTCATATGTTTCACTTCAATCCACTTTGAGTGGCTATCGATTACTACAAGGAAGTAATCATTACCCTTCTGACAGAAATCAATATGGATCCGTTGAAATGGTCTAGTTGGCCACTTCCATGGGATCAGGGGTGCACTGGGTGGGGCATTTCTAACATTTTGGCATACTGTACATACTCTCACTGCTTCCTCGATTTCCTGATCCATTTTTGGCCACCACATGCATGTATGAGCAATTGCTTTCATACCACATATACCAGGGTGTTCCCAATGCAACTGCCCCAGCATTTTGGCTCTAAAGATTGGTGGAATAATCACCCTAGAGCCCCAAAGGACACAATCCTGTTCACAGGACAGCTCATTTCTTCTATTATGATAGGGTTTGAGGGTCTCATCAGGACACCCTTCTGGCCAACCTGACATCACAAATTGATGTACCTTACCAAGTACAGGATCTACAAGGGTTGCCTTTCCTATATCTTCTGCAGTGATTGGAAAATCATCATCAATTACACTCACACTGTAGACCACACCCTCACTTCCCACTGTGGAGTCCTCATGTGGTAGCCTTGAGAGAGCATCACAGTTGGCATGGTCTTCAGATCTTTTGTATTCAATCTCATAGTCATATGCCGAAAGTACTAGAGCCCACCTCTGCATTCGAGCTGCTGCTAGAGTGGGGATAGCGGATTTTGGATTGAAAATTGCCAACAATGGTTTGTGATCAGTGATCAGGGTAAATTTACGCCCATACAAAAACTGGTGAAATTTTTTTACACCAAAAACAATTGATAATGCTTCACGCTCAATTTGTGAATAGTTCCTTTCACTTGAACTCAGTGTCCGAGAGGCATAGGCTATTGGCCTCTCCTGGCCATCATCCATCACATGGCTAATAACTGCTCCAATTCCATAGCTGGACGCATCACAAGCAAGTCTCAGTTCATGGTCCCCATCATAATGCACCAACAGTGCATCACTGGTGAGACCTTGTTTACAAGCTTCGTATGCTTGCTGACACTCTTTTGTCCATGTCCACTGGACACCCTTTTTGAGGAGCTCATGTAATGGTGCTAGTGTGGTTGCTAAACCTGGTAGAAATGGGTGATAGTACTGGACCATGCCCAAAAAAGATCTCAACTCACTGACGTTTTGTGGTACTGGTGCCCTTTTTACAGCATCTACTTTTTCCTCAACTGGATGCAAACCTTCAGCATCTATCTTCAAACCCAAATAGACAACTTCCCTCTTCAGAAATTCACACTTTGCCATCTTCAAATGCAGGTTATATTTATGCAACCTCTCCAATACCTCAGCCAGGATTTTGATATTCTCCTGCCAACTGACACCACCAATAAGAATGTCATCCTGCTTACACACACATTTTTCTACTCCTTGCAAAATCATATCCATTTTAGCTTGGAATATTTTAGGTGCTGATTTAACCCCATATGGTAATTTGGTGTAGGAATAGAGTCCCTTGTGTGTGCTAATTGTCAGGTACTCACGACTTGCTTTATCAACACTTAGCTGAGCATATGCATGCGACAAATCAAGTTTGCTGAAAAATTTTGATCCCGAGAGGGCAGCATACAAGTCCTGTTGGGTGGGAAGGGGATACTTCTCATCTTCAACAGCTGAGTTGATGGTTACTTTGTAGTCCCCACAAATTCTAACCGATTTGTCAGCCTTTGGCACAACTACTATTGGGCTTGCCCAGTCTGATCTGTCAGTTTTAACGATTACCCCATTTTTCTCTAATTTATCCAACTCCTTTTCAACTTCATCTTTTAGTGCATATGGAACCCTACGTGGCTTAATAAATATGGGCTTTGCACCATCTTTCATGGTGATGTGTGCTTCCAACCCTTTCATGCCCTCGTAGCTATCTTTGAACAACTCACTGTGTTTAACTAGTAATCCATCAAGTTGACTTTTGGCACTTTCCAACTCGGATCTTGTTAAACTAAATATTTCACCCCACTCAAGCCTTATATGGTTTAACCAATTTCTTCCCAGCAAAGTAGGCTTCTTCTCATAATCAGCTACAATAATTGGCAATGTATATTCATGGCCCTTGTACACTACATCACACAGCATTTCACCACACACTGTAAGGGTTTCACCTGTATAGGTTTTCAATTCAACTTTTGATGGACGAAGTGGAAAATTACTGAATTTCTGAGAATGTGTGCTCTTACTCATTATTGAGTAATCAGCTGCAGTGTCTACTTCCATTGCACATGGTGAACCATTTATGGTCATTTCTACAGTATAACTTTTGTTGGTAGGATTATCTGTACCAACTGCATACATGGAATAAATACCTAACTCATCATTATCATCATAACCTTCTGTGTTTGATTCTAAGACACTATGAACAGTACCTTTAGCTCCTGGTTGTTTTGTTTTCAAGCTAGACTCAACATCTTTACTACGACAAACTGATGCAAGGTGACCTACTTTGCTACATTTGTAGCATTTTGCTGACTTAAATTTACACTTAGGTGCAGCATGCTTACCACCACACCGGTAACATGAGGGTTCCTTAGTGTTTCCAGTTTCCAGTTTATTTACTATGCCTTGGCTGTCATCACTTGCACTGACAGGACGGAATTCTTGGGTGTTCTTCTCTGCCATTTCCATTGACTTGGCAATCTGGCACGCTTTCTCAAAAGAAAGATCCTCGGTGTTGAAAAGTTTATTCTGTATTTTGGGATTGTTCAATCCGCACACAAAACGGTCTCTCAGAGCTCGGTTGAGAAACTCTCCATAGTTACAATGAATCGATAACTTCTTCAAGGCCACAATAAAGTCACTGATGGATTCGTCTTGTTTTTGATAGCGAGTTCCAAAATGAAAACTCTCTGCTATCTCCAATGGCGCTGGATTGTAATGTTTCTCCAATGGTTTGACAATGTTCGCAAAAGGAGTGTCTTTTGGTTTCACTGGTGCCAGCAGATTGCTCAGGGTAGAATATGCTTCGGGTCCAATCTCAGTCAGAAAGATAGCACGTTTTCTATTTGCAACTGCGAGATTGGCTTCCTCTTTACCCTCGCCTGTTTCTTCTATGATATTATTTGCCATGAAGAACATTTCCATTCTTTCCACATAGGAACGAAAAGTCTCTCGCTCAGGGCTGAACTCGCCAACACGACCAAACAATCCAATTCCTGCCATTTTGATAGCACGTGCTCAAACTTTGATCGAGTTGCCTCGGTCGAAAACAAACCTTTTTCCTCACACAGAGAAAATCAAAACTTCACTGGATTTCTCATGCGTCTTCGTGCATGTAGAGGATCCCATCCTCGTCGCCAAAATGAAACATACTAGCAAAAGTATGGCTCGGTGACATAACAAGACAAGTTGACTAGGCTTGCTCAACACAACAACTTTATTCTCTAAGCATCTTGGGTAATACAACAGCTTAACACAACTTCCGGTTACGAATATATTACATTGATTACAATCACTATACAGTGAAATAACCAATTCAAGAGACTGACTTTTTAAAATTGTGGAAATTTAGTCTCCGGTGACTGTTTTCAAAGAAACTTAGTGGTAATTTTGCAAGCTGTTCTCCACTTTTTTAACTATGATATTTAAAAATGACTATTAAAAGCTCTTTTTCAAATGAAAGTTTAACTTTTGTGGGGAATTGTAATGGTTATGATTAATTGGTAACAGGACATTGTGTCATCCAATTCAACCTGTAATCATACTCATGATTAACAAAATAATCGGACTCCCACTTCACGGCCGTTCAATTTTGCTAGTCACTTGTATGATTTCAGACTGAATTAGACTCCCCTCAGTCCTGTTACCATTATATATATATATATATATAGCTGTACATGAACATCCTTCTTTCCTATAGTATCCAGTAAATAATCTCACCTCGTTCATAATGACTGTCCCTTTCATACACATCTTTCAGTCTCTTTTGAACCACCTCCAGTTGTCTCTTGAGCTCCATGTTTTCTGCCTGAACACTTTCAATTCTCTTGAGCAGAAGTTGACTCCTCTTTGGGTTCAGTATTGAACTATCATTTTCTATTTAAAAAAATGAAGAATGAGAATGCTTGTAGCATGATAAAATTAAAACTCAGTACAAGTAAAATAAACAAAAAGTAACCAAAATTGAATTATAAGAATGTTTTAAGACAAGAACAAACATTTTCGAGCTTTGTAATTAATAGGCCCTAATGCTCTATTCAACAGGGGATACTGAAAATCAGTAAACTCATAGTATATAGCTGAATAATAATTTATTATAGTTCAGTTGAAAGCCTTCAGCTATAAGGAGCCTGGATGTAGTTTCTCTCTGAGGAGGCCTTCTGAAGTGATGGGCTACAATGATACACTAACAACTACATTTCAGAGTTATCTCTAAGCATGTCACAATCACATGACTGAATCAATTGTTTAAGAGCAGAGAAACTCCAATGCTGTCCAGAATTTAGCTGTACAATGTAAGTCAAATTCGCCTTTGACACAATCGAGTGGCCAATGATTCAACAAGTCCTGTCAATTTTCAACTTTGGTGTTTCTATTGAGCGTTGGATAAAAACTTTCTACTGTAATGCAGAGAGTTCCGTTATTAATAATGGTTTCACTACTAGGCAGCTCAAGTTGTCTTGAGGAGTAAGGCAAGGTTGTCCACTATCACCCTATCTGTTTATTTTATCTGTGGAGATACTTGCAACTAAAGTACGGCAGGATAATTTGATTTGCAGCATTTTAATCTTTCATAAGGAACTCAAAATTAGCCAATTTGCATACGGCACCTCTCTCATTTGCAGTAATCTAATATCGGTCCAAAATGCCTTGCTCATACTAAATGAGTTCGGGATTTTATCTGGCCTAGAACTTGACAAATCCAAAACTAAAGCTCTTTGGCTAGGTCCATGGAAACGGCGTACCGAAAGACCTCTCAACTTCATATAGACAAAATAACTGCTTAAAGTCTTGGGGATTCATATCTCTTACAATAAGGTGGGAATTGAGAGAAAAAATGTCAACCAAAAAATTGAAAACCTTAATGCAAAGCTGGGTACCTGGAGATCACGCCAGCTTTCTATCTTCGGACACAGTTTAATCGTTAAGTCTCTAGATATTTCACAGATCGTTCACGCTGCTGCCGTGCTAGACATTCACAAGGATTCACATTCACATTGCAAAAACTCAATCTTTAATTCTTAAATTTATTTGGAAGGAAAAGCAGGACAAAATTAAAAGGGAAGTTCTATATCAAGATTATGAAAGAGGTGGTCTGCGTTAAAACTTTGTGTAAGGCTCTACATTTGACATGGATTCAAAGGTTCCTAAAACGTGACAGCTGGGGGACAGAAAATTGGAAAGTCATCCCATGTTCCTTCTTTAAGAAATATGGGGGCTTATACTTCTTGCTTCACTGTAACTTTGATGGAAATTTCCTAAAGTCGATTGAAATACTATCCTTCTACAAGAAAATTCTGAGTTTCTTTTTGGAACTGAAGAGTATCTATGACATGAACGGAGACCTGAAATAAATCCTTTTTAACAACAAAGAAATACAAATAGGTGGTAAAACTGTGTTTTATCAGGATTGGTTTGACCAAGGAGTCTACTCAATTTGTGACATTCTCAATTCCAGTGGAATGTACATCTTAGCAATTACGCAAATTGAAGAGAATATATCCTGTAGAAATCAGTTGTAATTATATAGTCAAGCAAGTCAAATTCTTCTAGACCTCTAATGTGTCTACTGTAGTTATTTAATTTCATCCAGTCTATATCAAGAGTACATCATGTACATGAAAAAGAACAGCACACAGGTGTACTGTAATTTAGTCTCTGAAAAATAAACTACCATTAACCAATCAGGAAACTTGGTGCCTGACTGGAAAACACATTCTTAATTTAATCATTTCCCAGACTACCTTGCTAGATAGAGACTCCTTCCTCTTTCTGCTCGGTGAAAGACAAGAAGGAACTTCTGCTCACAACCACTCAATTCTCTATTGTGCATGTTCGAACTACATCAGCATGTTGCTAACTACACCAGCATGTGTCATGTTTTGTCATTTGAAACTTTTGATGAACCCATGACAATGCAGTGTTGTCAACTGCAATTTTGTAGCCAATCTCAGAGCAGCAGAAATTGTCAGTAGTCTTGTAAACAGACAGCCTTTTGAATCCAATCTATCACGTATAAGTTACCATCAGTTAAAACTTCCCAAAACCCAGTATTTTTAACTTACTCATCCCTGGTTGTGGACAGCAGCAAATCAAATGAGTCTCTCACTGAGCAGAAAGAGAACAGAATCTCTGTTTCACAGGGTAATTTCTGACCTACAAGGTTAAAACATTTCATACAGGACCCTAGCTGATTTAACTCCACAGAAAACAGACACAGAGCAATTGAAACAATGGCAAATGTTAAGAGGCCCTGCGCCTAAGAAACGACCAATGATTTCCGGCTAAAAAATAAAATCGGCCGATTTTTATCTCCCAAGCAGAGGTTACTGAATACTATGTAAAAATGAATTTCTTTTGTTTCACTTTTGCTTTAAACCAAAAATATCGAGCCACAAACTTTTTCCGTCTGATAGCAGCAAAATCAGGCCGAAAATAAGCCCCCGCAAAAAACTGTTCAGAAATTACTATCGCAACGCAAAATAATGAGAAAACTACACAGTGTTGAAGAAAAAGGCCTTTTAATGCAATATCATTCAATAAACATCAAAAACTGCCAAAGCGATTAAAAAATAAAGTTTCAAATAATGCATACTAAATTAGATGGAGCATTGGAGCTGATTTTAAAATAATTATTTCTCAAAAGTTCAACACTTTTGAAACTTAGCAATCACAGTGATGAATCAGACATTGGAGGGATATGCATCACGTTTCTGGAAAAACATTTTTCGGCCAAAGTATATTGACTTTGTACAAAGCGTTCAAAGTTACCGTGTTTACCGTTATCCTGCTACTTCGGCGAAGCACTTCTCTTTTGCCAATACAGCCGTGGATAGCGTGGTAAACGCCACTTTAAACCTTGCTAGGCATTCAAAGACCATCCTAAATAGAAGGACGTAAAATTACAAGAGAAAGGAAGATGAAAAGTACACAGAAAAAGGAAATAAAAACTCGAAATTACCATCGATATCTGCTAACGAAAGTTGAATCTGGAAAATGTCGTGGCGTGACAGCGGCCATTGACGTTGTTTGTCACGTCAAGTCACAAGAGCGTGAGAAAACGAGTCTGCAATGTCCTTCGGGTGGTCAGCGGCTAGGGATCCAGTCGTGACCCCATAACTCAGATCACGCTGCAGCCAAAACGGTGTGGCGGTTGGGGAAGTATTTCTTTTTCAGTGACCATCATTTGTGAAAAATAACATAACATTGTTCCACTAAACGTTTTCTGGCCAGGAAAAATTGTTTTCCTATTTGTGCATTTGTTTGGATTCCGCCGCTATTTATACAAATGACGTCAATGGCTGCTGTCACGCCACGACATTTTCCAGATTCAACTTTCGTTAGCAGATGGTAATTTCGAGTTATTTTCTTTTTCTGCATATTTTTCATCTTCCTTTCTCTTTTAATTCTACGTTCTTCTACTCAGGATGGTCTTTGAATGCCTAGCAAGGTTTAAAGTGGCGTTTACAACGCTATCCACGGCCGTATTGGCAAAAGAGAAGTGTTTCGCCGAAGTAGCAGGATAACGGTAAACATGGTAACTTTGAACGCTTTGTACAAAGTCAATATACTTTGGCCGAAAAATGTTTTTCCAGAAACGTGATGTATATCCCTCCAATGTCTAATTCATCACTGTGATTGCTTTCAAAAGCGTTGTACTTTTGCGAAATAATTATTTTAAAATCAGTTCCAACACTCCATTTAATTTAATATGCAATATTTGAAACTTTATTTGTTAATCGCTTCGGCAGTTTTTTGATGTTTATCGAATGATATTGCATTAAAAAACCTTTTTCTTCAACACTGTGTAGTTTTCTCATTATTTTGCGTTGCGATAGTAATTTCTGTACAGTTTTTTGCGGGGGCTTATTTTCGGCCTGATTTTGCTGCTATCAGACGGAAAAAGTTTGCGGCTCAATATTTTTGGTTTAAAGCGAAACTGAAACAAAAGAAATTCATTTTTAAATAGTATTCGGTAACCTCTGCTTGGGAGATAAAAATCGGCCGATTTTATTTTTTAGCCGGAAATCATCGGTCGTTTCTTAGGCCCAGGGCCTCTTAATAAGTCAGTCCCAGATATGGTGAAGGTTTCACATTCCTCTGATTTGCTAGCAGGCTTTTAGCCAGGATTTGAAAAGTGGGCATCCAAATGTGCTATAGGGCCTGCTCAAATGAACGATGTATAAGGCAACATAAGAACAATAAAACGATTTTCTTTAATAAGTGGCCGTCCACAGGATGCCTGGATGCCCATCAGGCTAAAAGCCTGTTTGCTAGTATCATTCATTTGTACCTCAAAGATATTAAAGTTTACCACATGGGCAGAACACGTCCATTTCAAATGTGACTGGTCACCCACCACAGACATTGCTGATCAATACACCGCTCAGTAGTTCAGACAACAGACATCACAATTTCATTATTTTTTAAAACAGGATTGCTTAAGATATGAATTGAACTTTTAAACTTGCATATAAATTCCTGTGCAATGGAATACAAGGAATTTAAACTTGCATACCTACAAGGAGGTTTCACTTTTACAATACTCTATTCAGTTAAAAAATGTATTTACAAAATGAAACTAGCAGCTGCTTGAAAATTGCCCTGAATGTTTGGCTTCAATTTGTATTCTGGCATTTTCCAAGAATGAATTGAAAAGAAGCACCAAGTTGACTGATATTGGAGCAAAGAGGGAACCGATGGTTCATTGCGATCCAACACAGGTGCAATAGTAGACAGCAGAGCTAGCCAAATTTGAATAGCAGGGCTTGATTATCAGGTATTATTAACATAAGTAATTACTTCTGCTGGATGTTTAAAAGCCACCTTGTCAATCCAGCACCTTTTTGAAACCCTAAAAATAGGAGCTAGGTATAAAACCAATAGATATCATGGATATCAATCAATTCTAAGTTAATGAATTGTTTGTTAGCATAGATAGAGTTATCATTAATTCCCACATTGAATGGAAATTCTCCATTTACAAAGTTTGACAAGCAAAAACAAAATCATTACAAAGCCATCATCTATTATTTGTACTAAGCCACTGATTGCTTAAAAGCAGGCATATTAAGTTTCCTGCTGTTGTTGTTATATGTTGAATCATCTTGTTTTAAATGTTTTACTGTAAAATGCCCAGCCCAGGACAAATTGACTCGTTGTGAGAATGAATGTGCATGTACATGTACCCACCTACTTTTTTAGCATTTAGATGAAATTTTCCCTTAGTAAAGACATTCAGTTTGAAAACTTTTGCCTGCCTGTTGTCTTCCCACTGAAATGTCCAATGAAACCCCTGAAATGTAACTTTGTTTGCCACCTTAACAACGTGAAGATTTTAGAAAATTAAT